>NC_043957.1:48884735-49137235 GCF_902148855.1 Sphaeramia orbicularis
CAAGTGGTTCCAGGCACAACAAACCCTGCCCCTCGTATGTATAGTGGTGCGCAAAAATATTAGAACACTTGTCAAATCTTACGAAACTGGTGCTTTATTTGTTCCCAGAGCCTGAATTTCACTTTTTTACCATTGCAAAAGGTAAGGACAAAGGTACTGAGAATATTTCACCTACAAATTTATCAGTCCAGTCCTTTTTTTACATTTTACTCTAATATTTAGTGTGGCCCCCCTTGGCAACAGTCTAAGGAAACTCTAAGGAAACTCTCTGGAATGAGCTTCTGAGAGTGTGGAATGACATTGGGGTTGAAACTCTCAGAAAATACATCGACACAATGACAGAGACATGTGCCGCTGTGATTGTTGCCAAGGGGGGCCACACTAAATATTAGAGTAAAATGTAAAAAAAAAGGACTGGACTGATACATTTGTAGGTGAAATATTCTCAGTACCTTTGCCTTTACCTTTTGCAATGGCAAAAAAGTGAAATTCAGGCTCTGAGAAAAAAACAAACAACCGGTTTTTGAAGATTTGACAAGTGTTCTAATATTTTTGCACACCACTGTATTGTAGCTTATTTTGGCATCGATTCAGCTGATGTCATCATGTCTATGTGAGTGCTGATGTCAGTATATCAGATTCCTCTATATATGTGCCAAATCTGAAGTAAATTGAAACCAAAATCAATGCTTTTATTGACATTTGAAATTTCACTCATTATAAATAAATGGAAAAAAATGAATTTTAAAAATTCATTTAAAAAAATGGATAATTGGCCTACTTTTCCCAAAATGTAATCACATCTATTCTGAGTCACTGGCAAACTATAAACTCAATTTGGTATGAATTCAACTAATAGTTTTGCTGCTACAGACATGTGAAATTTCATCCATTAAAAGTAAATGGGGAAAAAAAGAAGAATTTAAAAATTCATAAAAAAGTTTAACTTTGACCTACTTTTCCCAAAATGTATTGACGTCTATTTTGATCCACTGGCAATCTATAAACCCCATTTTGGTCTGAATTCACCCAATAGTTTTGCTGCTACAGATATTTGAAATTTCACCTATTATAAGTACATGGGGGAAAAAAAGATTTTAAAAATTCATAAAAAATTTGAACTTTGACCTACTTTTCCCCAAAATGTAATCAGATCTGTTCCGGGTCACTGGTAATCTATAAACCCAATATGGTATAAATTCAAACAGTAGTTTTGCTGCTAGAGTGTCAACAAACAAACAACCAAACAAATCGAACCAAAAACAATACCCCTTCCCTCCCCTTCAGGGGGCGGGGTAATAATAAATAAAGTCTGACCTCATCATCTGAGCTGTTCAGGCTGCCGGTAAGCTCCCTCTCCAGGTAGATCTTGGAGGTGGTCTGCTGCAGGAAGTCGGAGATCCTCTGGACCAGGAAGTCTCGGTCCTTAAGGTTGGCGAACAGGAAGGTCATGCGATTCTTGGTGCTGATGGACAGAGGGCTGGGTAACACATTGGAACTATCCGCTTTCTCTACGATGGTTACCTGAAGAACATAAGGGAAAAGTAACAAAGTCGGTCACTACGGAGTAAAAAAATAACTAATGCACACATCATACATGAGCTGAGTATGTGATAAGCAACAAAGCCCTGATAAAACATACATATTATTTTTCTGTCAAAACGAGACATAAAGAGCGCATTGTGCTTCAGAAACTGTTACATCATTCATACAAATACAGACAAATATATCCTTACAGACAAACAATATCTTGTGACTTTTGCCACAATGTTTCCTCACAAACATCCTTAGTAATTTGTCCTCCACAACTACACGTGGCAATATTCATGAGTGTTAAAGTCAAAATAATAAACTCACTTTTCAACTCAAGTTTGTTTAAAAGTGACATTTCTGAGACAACTGGCAGCACAAACACAAGGAAAAAACTGTGCCAAATGTCATGTGAATTTTGTGTTAGAACCATGTTGAATAATTGTTTCATGGTAAAGTTTGTATTTGCAAACTAAAATGTATAGTTTGTGAAATAATGTTTGGTAGGAAATAAACAGGGCATTTGTGAAAAATGTTTTGCTTGTTGACTTTTGGCAGGAAATGAGCTCCATATATTAATAGATTAATGCAATTTTATGTGTCTTTTTAGAGCAGACTGGCGTTGACAACCCCCTAAAATACAATATTAGTCAAACATACCATCATGTCTTAGCCGTCCTAATGGTTTACTTCAGCTTATACTGACTGATTCTGCTTTAAAGAACTGTGAGCAACAACCTAAGACTTTTTTATTGCATAATGAGATTTTAACTTTTGAAAATATTTATAAAATAATAATTAGATTTTACTCATACAACAAAGTGCACAGTCATATTAACATTGTCTGTGTTGTTATTGTTGGGTTTTTTAGTGGTTGTGGAGAATAAACATATCGTTACCCTCATTACCTTAGTCATATTTTTGGCCAAATTGTGATATCTGTGTAACTTTAGTCTTCTGCTGCTTCATTTTACGCAGATATCAAAATCTGGCCAAAAACATTACTTCGGAAATTATGCTATAAGGCTAACCAATATGAAACAATTCCAACAATACTACTATGATTTTGTCTGACCTCGCGAAGGGGGATGATGAGGCTGCACATCGTTTCTTCTTTGCTGGTGAAGCAGATGTAGTTGGTGGAAACAAACATCTGTCCCAGGATGTGCATCTTATTAAAGGGAGTCCACAGCGTGCAGTCCGTGTGTCCGTCCAGCTTTTCATCTTTAGGCAAACGAAAAAGGGCACGATAACGCTCACTCTTAGCTCTTGCGTCCAGATCCCTGAAAAACATAAATTACATAACAATCACATTAGATTATCGTGAAAGTCAGTATGATAAACAAGTATATGCTGGTACAGATAAAATAAATGTAATGCTTATGAAGCAAATTATGCTTAAAAATATTTAGATTCTTACAATACTAAATTACAAATACCTTTGTGAAACAACCTTCTACAGTAGATGTTTGATTCCCAATGTTTAACAATTATGTCTTGGCGGAGGTCTGCGCTCTCCGAGTGCTTTTCTTGTTTACAAATGTTTGTTATAAGTATATTGCTTCAATGGAACTCCTTTCCAGTTGAGTAAATCAAGTCGCTATTAATACAGAAGACTTAAATACTTAGTTTTACAGACATTATCATGGTAAATGGGATCCATTTTGGAGATACATGATATTACTGTTTTGCTTCAGCAACTGAGTCATTCATCACTGAACATGGTCCAAAATAATTTTCTAGACGTAATTATGCATTTGACTGAGCCAGACACACCTATTTTTAAAATAAATCCAAAGTGGGCAAAACAGATAGGATACTAGAACATGTCCTTTACAGACAATGAAGGATTTGTGTTGACAACTTAAGCAGCAACTAAAGAATGGAATTAAGAAATCAACATAGACTATTATGTCTTAGTCATAAACAACCAACATGTGGACATTGAGTATGAAGTATATACACACACATCTGTGGCTAAAATGTAATGATTTTATTCATTTATTTGGTAATAGAAACATCCTATTGAGTGGAACAAATTAGACTGTGCTGTAATATATTAGAACTGTCTTTCTTGATTGTTACCTCCACCATGGAGGTAATGTTTTCATCGGGGTTTATCTGTTTGTCTGTGTGCAAGATAACTCAAAAAGTTATGGACAGATTTGGACGAAATTTTCAGGAAATGTTGATACTTCCACAAGGAACAAATGATTAAATTTTGGTGGTGATCGGGGGGGAGGGGGGATGCTGATCTGCCTTGGCGGAGGTCTGTGCTCTCCGAGTGCTTTTTTAGAAAAGATAGTGCAGACCTCTGCCAAGGCAGATCAGTGCTCCCCCCCCACCCCCAATCACCACCAAAATGTAATCATTTGTTCCTTGTGCCAGTATCAACATTTCCTGAAATTTTCATCCAAATCCGTCCATAACTTTTTGAGTTATCTTGCTAACAGACAGACAGACCAACAAACAGACAGACAGACAGACAGACAGACAGACAAACATCGGGGTGGGTGGGTGGGGGGTGGCACTGATCTGCCTTGGCGGAGCTCTGCACTCTCCAAGTGCTTCTAGTTTGAAATATTTCTATGACATGAATAACGTTCCTTTCTCTTGTTTGTTTTTTGCGTCCCTTTTAAAACAACAGGGGACAATGAGCTCTGTTGGAAATGCTCGTTCATTTACAGTTCTTTCTGTTTCTACTGATTGACGAGCACTGTCACCGTCAAATACAGCAATAAATGAACTCCCTGAAAGTGTTATAGAAGAGAATGCATCATACTAATGAAAAACAGCACTGTGAAAACAAAAATATGTCAAAAGAAGTTGAGACCTTGAGAAGTTTTCTACAGTTTTAAACCTTAATAAACTGTATTACAGATGCTGACTGGTTTAATATGTGGAAGATACACCAAACATCCACTAGTTTGTGGATCTGGAGGGAGTTTTCCTGGAAAAACCTGGTGCATTTCTTTATTACACCTAAGAAGAAAAGTAAACAGACAGCAGAAATGTTGGAGGGAATGTAGAGAATTAGAATTTGATGTAGATCACACACG
Source organism: Sphaeramia orbicularis (assembly GCF_902148855.1). Lineage (NCBI taxonomy): Eukaryota > Metazoa > Chordata > Actinopteri > Kurtiformes > Apogonidae > Sphaeramia > Sphaeramia orbicularis. The sequence continues at coordinate 48,889,325 of NC_043957.1, forward strand.
TTTTTTGGAAATGTGATGAAATAAATGGGTTTTGGGAACTGGTGTGTAGACTACGAAAACAAATAATGGGGTATGAGATTCCAATGTGCTGTGATGTTCTGTATTTTTGTAACTTATCTGATGGAAATGTAGTAGGAAATGACATATACTTGGTTAAGATACTTTCAGTGGCGTACAAAAAAAGCTATCACAAGGAACTGGGGAAGGACAGAACTAACAACACAGGAACAGTGGGTCGCAATTATTGATGGAATTTATACTATGGAAAGGGTGACTCAGACTGCGACTACAGGAAGCACAAATGGACAAAAAGCAGAACAAATGGACTGTTTACAGAGCTAAGAATGGGGGAAAGACTGGATAAAGGAAATGCATTGAAATATGTGTAATGTACCCATGCAATGTTGGTTTGTTCATCTTTTGTTTTGTCAAATATATGTGTAAAAAAATTCAATAAAAACTTAAGCAAAAAAACCCCAAAAAACTTAATATACTGCATTAATGACAAATCTACTACATGTTCTTAACATGGTGAATCATAATTACTGATAACTATAAATATTCCTGAAATGCATCTGTTGTTACCTCCAGTGTTGGGAATAACGGTGTTAAAAATAATGGCGTTACTAATGCTGTTATTGTTTTCCAGTAACAGGTAATCTAATTAATTACTATTTAAATTGTTACAATGCCGTTACCGTTACTGTTACCGGCAGTGAAATGTGGCGCGTTACTATGCACTGATATCTAACAGCTGTTATCCGTCCTGGCTCGCTCAGCCAGGCACGAGAGGTGTGACGTTCGTGGACGAGTCGAGTCTTTTGAACGGCTCTTTTCAGTGCAGGATAAGAACCGATTCATTGCAAGCCGTTCGTTCACGAGCCGTTCTTATATTCAAATCGTCCACGCTGCCTTCACCTGAACGACTAACGATATGTCCGAGTTTGAGTTGTCCACAGCACACCCCATTCACTTGAACGCAGCTACGTGTGCAGCTAATTTAGGGGAGGAGTTATCAGTGAGTCCGACTGACTGGACTGAAGACATTTACTGCTGTATCCAGGAGGAGCGACTGAAAAAAGTGGAGATGTGGGATTAACTGGAGGAGCATCTTCTTCCTATAAATGCAGATATGCACTTATGTGGTAGAAAAGCCGGGCCCTGGTGGACCCCAGCCTTATCACAGTTATGGTATTCAGTACCTGTCTGCTGTTCTACTCTATGCAACTGTCCCGTGAAACACGCTCAAAAATCAGTTTCCTTTTACATATTTGAAGGTTTTTCAAAAAAGTAACGCAATAATTACTTTCCCTGGTAACTAATTACATTTATGAAGGAGCAATTCCATTACTAATTCAATTACGTTTTTGGGAAAGTAACTAATAACTATAATTAATTACTTTTTAAGAGTAATTTGCTCAACACTGGTTACCTCTTCAGTGCAGACACCTTCTTAGGCGACTTCTTCTTCAGTTTGGGCAGTGAGCGATCCTGTTCAAAGCCTTTGTTGTCCAGTAGCTGTCGCATGGCGATGTTTGCCAGCTGCTCTGCCAGCTTGAAGGTCTCGTTGATGTTGAGGAAGACGGAGAAGACGTGCTCGTTGCTGCGGGTGCTCACCTTGATTACATCAGGCAGCAGGAGGGTGGCACTCTTCTCTAGTTGGGTGATATCAGCCCAACGCACCACCAGTTTGGCTGAAATAGACACAAAATGATAGAAATACGTGCAGAAAAGTCAGTTTTGCATGAAGTTACTGATGTATAGATGCAAACAAAATAAAAGACAAACATTTAACCCTCCGGTATTGCGTCCAGCAAGGCCCTTACTAAGCACCAAGTGTGCCTTTTTGGCACACTTGTGGAATAATGGCAAAAAAATTTTCATACAGTTTGTTTTTAATTCTTTTACACTTTTTTCTATTTCATCAACTTGAGCTGTAAATAAAAATACCAAATACTCAATAATTGTCACATTTTTTAACCCTTTAAATGCTGTGTTTGTATTGTAAACAAACCCTTTTTTTTTGGATGCAAAAAACAAACAATCCAAAAAAATTTTTACAACATACTACATAAAAAGTGGATCACATATTATTTGATTTTTGCAGCCTGGCATATGTCAATGATTAACTCCAACACTGGTTAATTTGTATTAATATTTTTGGCCAAATGTTCAAAAATACTAGCATCTGTCACCGAGTGTGCGTAAAATGCACACCTATAAATCAAACTATTAAATATTATATATTGATTGATTTTTCTGCTTCTAATTTGATTTTACTTTTGTAAATCAAGCTCAGCCCTAATCATACATATCCAATGGAAGAAATAGTGCGTTTTAGGCACACTTGGGAGACAGATGCTAGTCTTGTAATTTTCTTTTCTTTACAATGTGCACATTTTAGTTGGTGGCCAGAATTTTAAAGATCATACAAAAATGAACAACTTTTGAATTCTAACCTTATTTAAATTGTGAAAAATAATATGAAGTTTTTTAAAACAAAGTGCAAAGTGTGCCTAAAAGGCGCACCTGGATACCGGAGGGTTAATATCATAACAAATAAAAGACACTTAAAAACAATACTGGAATCCAAATCTAGAGGGAAATGGGAGCCACAATCAAGCCTGGTTGTAAATAAAGGTTTAAGCATTATTTAGTTTACTCTGACTATAAAAATGAATTTAAGTACCAGAAAATTCTATAGAAAGAGAAAAATCTGATCATTTGTGGATGTAAAATTGAATATTCAGAGAAAAACTAAAAGCTGTGCCATTTCATACTGGTTGAGCTTATCCATTCTTTTATTAGAGTATAAACATTACTTTCATAAAAAAAAAAAAATTCTAGATAAACTCATGTGACAGCAGGTAATAATTGTTCCTCTAGCAGTTCGAAAAGGCTGTGGGGAAACTAAAACTCCAAACAGGATTGAAATGGTCAACATCAGACGCTCACAAACTATTCATATCAGGGGTGTCAAAAAAAGGGTCCAATTCAGGCCTTGGGATGAATTTCTGAAATCCAAAAATTACACTGAATATATGAACAGATATTAGTCAAAGATGTCAAAATCATTTGAGTTCAGGTTCGACATACAGACCAATATGATCTAAAGTGGGTCAGACCAGTAAAATACTATCATAATAACCTACACTGCAAAAATCTCAATCTTACCAAGTGTACTTTTCTTATTTCTAGTCAAAATATCTCATCCCACTTAAAATAAGACTTAATCACCTAAAGAGTAACTTTTCAGTGAGATATAAGAACTTATTTTTAGACAAAAGATCTTGAAAATGTTATTTCAAGAAATCTTACCAAGATAGTTTTCACTTGTTCCACTGGCACAATTTTTGTTTGAATTAAGCAAAAAAATATTGAATTAAGCACAAAAAACGCTGCCAATGGAACAAGTGAAAATGATCTCTGTAAGATTTCTTGAAATAAGATTTTCAAGATCTATTGTCTGAAAATAAGTGAATAATAATATAATAATTATAAACAATAAAAAGTGAAAAGTTCCTCTTTAGGTGATTATGTCTTATTTTAAGTGTGATGAGATATTTTGACTAGAAATGAGAAAAATACACTTGGTAAGATCTGGATTTTTGCTGTGTATAAATGACAACTCCAAATTTTTCTATTTGATTTAACCCTTTCATGCACGAATTATGAGAACCTTAATCAGAATTTTTTCCTGAGTGTTTTTATTCCTCTTTAGGCATGAAAAAAACAATGTGATAGAAAAATTTCTTCTGAAAAATAATAATAATAAAAAAAATAATAATTATTGAATAATGAATAATATATATTTTTAATACATTAAAAAAAATTAATAATGACAAAAAAATTCTTATGAACCTATTTTTCTTGAAGTTGCAAAAATATCCACTCAGCTGGACACCACACGTTTAATTTTTGACACACAGAAACATGTATTTACTGATAAATTATGTGAAAACTATGGGGAAGGCTTGTGATTCTGGGGTTTATGCTCAGGAGAGATCTACGTAATGTTACCAATTCATGTCAGAAAAGACATGTAGTGTCTTAAAACTTTAATAAAGATATGTGTAAATAAAACAAACAAAACAAAAACAAAAAACAATGAAAAGAACAACAAAATCCATAAATATACAAGAGAACAGCTGTAGAATAGCTGTCCACTGTAGTGACCACTATGCATGAAAGGGTTAATATAAAAAAGTAAAATTACATGAAAATTCTTACATTTACACACTATCATTTCACAAAAACTGTGACTAACCTGAAAAAATGTACACGACCTCAAATGTCTTAATGTATTTGTCATAATGTCTCAATATTCTACCCGTTACTAAATGTTTTGTGCCTTTGTAGATTCACTACGATCTGTAAGTTGTAATGCCCAAGTAAATTACAAACTGGGGCACAATGTTAAAATTGGCCATTTTTTTTTCCTTAAAAAATTTTAGGTTGTACATTTTATTCACATTTTTATCATGTAAGCTTACTTTTTCACTCTAAAACAGTCAGAAAAGTTTGGAGTTGTCATTATTTATAGGCTATTATTTTAACCTGTTAAACCCTGACCATATTTTCAGGGGAAAAATGCCTAAAAAGACATACCCAAAGTAAATGAAGAATTACTTATAATACTTATAATACTAAGGTTCATATGGATGTTCTTGGTGTCTATGGACATTTAGAGACCTCACAGAATCTATTCCCATTGTCTAAAATATTGTATCTATTACTATGCCTGAGTAAACTGTAATAAAATAAAAGAGAAATTAGAATTTTTTTATCCTCGCCTGTTTTTTTTCGGCTGGATTGACGATGATATGCATAAATTAATTGTTCGTGTCGGAGATTTTTAATAGCGTATATTTCACCCCACAAAGATTAAAAATCATGTTTGAACATTAAAGTTTGCACTAAAATACACTTTTGATGTACTTTTATTAACATTAGGGTCTAAACTTTGAGCAAAAGTTGAAAGAAACATCCATTGTCCTGATTTATTATATTTTTATAGTAGATGACTATTAACCCTTTCATGCACAAATTATGAGAACCTTCATCAAATTTTTTTCCTGAGTGTTTTTATTCCTCTTTACGCATGAAAAAAACAATGCGACTGAAAAATTTCTTTTGAAAAATAAATAAAATAAAAATAATTCCAAAAAAAATTCAAAAATACATAAAAAAAAAATAATAATGAAAAACAAAAATTCTTATGAACCTCTTTTTCATTAAGTTGCAAAAATGTCCACTCAGCTGGATAATTTTTTCGGCCTGCCGGCGGGCTGATATGATTAAGGGGGTTTTAATGGTCTGATCCGTTTCAGAGCAAATTGAGCTGAATTTGGCCCCTGAACTAGAATGAGTTTGACACCCCCGATTTATACGATTGAAAAAACACAATTTCAGTGAGTCAGTAGGATGTAATCCATTCCACGCCTCTGTAAGATCTGCGCATGTAAGGTGTTGCTCATGTGAATCAGCCGTCAGTCAAGTAAAGGCAGTCGTGAAGTCGAGCTTTTTTCACTTAAGGCAGCTAGCCAAAATCAAACCAATCATTTCAAAGCAGCATTTTCAGACTGTAATCCACACCTTTACCACCACTCGGCTGGACTACTGTAATGCATTGCATTTGGGGATTAGTGGGTCTTCCATCACTCATCTACAAATGGTACAAAATGCTGTTGCTTGTCTTTTAACTGGCGTAATTACCTCCGCCAAGGAGGTTACGTTTTTGCCAGGGTTTGTTTGTTTGTCTGTTTGTTTGTTTGTCTGTCCGTTAGTGTGCAACATAACTCAAAAAGTTATGGACAGATTTGGATGAAATTTTCAGGGTTTGTTGGAAATGGGATAAGGAAGAAATGATTAAATTTTGGTGGTGATCGGGGGTGGGGGGGCCCACGGGGGGGCCCACTGATCAGCCTTGGCGGAGGTCTGCGCTCTCCGAGTGCTTCTAGTTTTATTTGTTTTTAAATCCCTCCATGCTCTTGCACCACCCTACCCCCCTGAGCTCCTTCACACTTACACACCGACTCGCTCTCTAAGATCAGTCGATCAGCCGCTCTTGGTGGTGCCGAGAACAAAGCGTAAGCTCCGAGGAGATCAGACCTTTGCTGTTGCTGGTCCCAGATTGTGGAATGACCTGCCTAAAAATCCTCAATCTTACAACGTGTATTTTTCTAGTCAAGATATCTCATCAGACTTAAAATAAGACATAATCACCTAAAGAGTAACTTTTCAGTGAGATATAAGAACTTATTTTTAGACAACAGATCTTGAAAATATTATTTCAAGAAGTCTCACCAAGATAATTTTCACTTGTTCTATTAGCAGATTTTTTGCTTGAATTAGGCAAAAAATCTTGAATTAAGCAAAAAAAAAAATCTGCCAATGGAAAAAGTAAAAATTATCTTGGTAGATTTTTTGAAATAATATTTTCAAGATCTATTGTCTGAAAATAAGTTTTTATATCTCACTGAAAAGTTGCTCTTTAGGTGATTATGTCTTATTACACTGGTCTACAAGGAAAATGCTTCCAGAATAAAAGTAATGAAATTTTACCACATGAGAGTCACTGATAAAGAAAAATCAAGCAAAAAATGCTGGGTGGCTGAACTTTCCAAGATACAGCCTTGGGTCAAAATGTGAAATTCAAGAATTAACGAGAGAATGGGTTTGACTCAAAAGGAATATTTGTCTCAGAGCTACAAGATCTACTTCAAAACACTGTCTGCACATTAGAATACATTCACTTTACAGGTTCTATTTAGTGGAAGATTTATAAAACTATTATATAAATGTACATAAACCAATATATATGCATAATAACACTTAATCATATACCTTGAAAACATCAGCAAACCGGCACTTTTGTCATTTATTTTCCAATTAATCTTATTAAAATACGTAACATTTAGCACATTTAATCTCTGAAGCAAATCATTTCTAAAAAAATTGTAGACCAGTGTTACCTCCGCCGTTTTTTTGTCATCGGGGTTTGTCTGTTTGTTAGCAAGATAACTCATAAAGTTATGGACGGATTTGGATGAAATTTTCCGGAAATGTTGATACTGGCACAAGGAACAAATGATGAAATTTTGGTGGGGATTGGGGGGGCACCAATCTGCCTTGGCGGAGGTCTGCGCTCTTTGTGTGTTTTTCTAGTTTTAAGTGTGGTGAGATATTTGGACTAGAAATGAGAAAAATACACTTGGTAAGTTTTAGATTTTTGCATATCAGACAGGCCTCGTTGCCTGTTTTTAAATCTCTACCTAAAACTCACGTGTTCTCTTTGGCTTTTTGACACTCTTGCAATGTTGACATTTTGATTACGCTGTCATATTTTAACTTTTTATTTATTGGACTTTATTGTTTCTTAATGCTTTCATTAATTTTATTCACTGTGCTTTCAGTCTTCTTTACAGCACTTTGATCCACTATGGTTGTTTTTAAAGTGCTTTATAAATAAAGTTGAATTGGAGCAGACTGAGAAAACGGGGTCCCAGACATATTAAGAGTAAACAGAAGCAGGTCCAACCTTCTTTTCCTAATAAGTAGGAATAGAAGCACAGGTGGTTGATGCTGAGGTAGAGCCAGCCCTGTCGAGGCACTTTGCCTTTCCAGTAGCTGCAGGAGTAGTAGTTGACCAGCTTCTCCTCCTCCGGCATCCCAAACAGTTTACGAAACTTAGCGCTGGCCTCTTTGAACTTGTCTGTGTCGTCGTCCTCTTTGACGTCATGGTTTTTGTTGTATTCTGCGATGATACCCTGAGAGGAGAAGAAAGAGAAGAAGATGCATCTGTCTGCGTGATTCCCAGAACACTAGAACGATAAACATTTTTATGAAGGTGCAGCTTCAACATGTTTTCAGATAATATTTCTTCCTTTATTTACTCCATTTATATATAGAGTAGCTGATGTGTTGTGTTTATTTTACAATGTCTGACCAAGATCTGTTACAGGTTCTGTTTACAGACTGATGTTCACTTGTTGGACTTTTTCCCTCAGGATGGTTCTTAAACTACACAACAAATATACCGGTAGAGGAGAGAAATTTGATGTCCTCTCAGGACTGAAAATGACAGAAAACAGACATTGGGAATTGCTAAAACGTCAATTTATTTTTGGCTGATTCTCCAAAATTGGAAACTCCCCAGTCCGCCTTCAGATTCTCGTTGGGTTTGTGAGGTACATTATAATCTGAAGTTTGAGAAACTCAGATTTACACTAAAAGGCTCGGTGAAATCATTTCAGGTTACGTAGGATCATTTTTTGAACTCCATACATTCGTTGGACTTTTCCTCCGAGTTGGAGGGTTGAGATGTGTACATATTTATTTACTTTTTTCTATTAATTTTATTACCTCCACCAAGGAACAGCAGAGGTTTTGTTTTCATCTGGGTTTGTCTGTTTGTTTATCTGTTTGTTAGCAAGATGACTAAAAAGTTATGGACGAATTTGGATTAAATTTTCAGGAAATGTTGATACTGGCACAAGGAACAAAGGATGAAATTTTGGTGGTGATTGGGGGGGGGGGGGGGGGGGGGGGGATCTGCCTTGACGGAGGTCTGTGCCCTTCGAGTGCTTTTCTAGTTTGATATTATGTAGGGATGTCCGATAATATCGGCTCACCGACATTGGCATAAAAATGTAATATCGGTGAATGTCATTATCGTTTTTTTTGCCTATCATTAAAACCGATAAAATAATGCCTTGATTTCACCGGCATTTACCGACACGTAAATGAAGCATTGTTTGTAGCTGAAAGAAATGTGCAGTTTTCAAAATTGTACAGTAGAGTTGCCACACTGTAATAGACTCTTGGAGGGAGGGAGAGAAAATAAATAAATATGGCATTTTTTCCACAACTTAAGTTGAAGTATGTATTCTTTGCACAGACAGTGTTTACATTTTGAAAGCCTTGTTGCATTTGAGAATGCATCCGATGGGGCATCACAATAAAATTAGGCATGATGTGTTAATTCCATGACAGGAGATATGTGATGTTACCTAAAATTAGTTTAATATCCCACATATATCGGCAGCGGTATCGGTAGATATCGGAATCGGAAATTAAGCATTGGACAATATCAGCATATCGGTTTTTGGCAAAAAAGCCAATATCGGACATCCCTAATATTATGTATTCATTTTTGTTTGTGTGTATGTATGTATGTATATATGTATATGTGTACATGTATGTATGTTATACCTTATGCTGTGCATCACTCTGTCTAAAATGTTCAAAATGTTCTATAAATAAAACAAAAAAAAAACTTCCTTTTTTTTTTTTTTACTGACAGACAAAACAGAAAGGGAAAATGGAAAGCCTTGAACCCAGACCAGTAAAAATGATCACCCATCTGCTTGAATGACAAAAAATGACTCTAAACCTGAGTTTGGGAGAGGCAGTAGTAGAGCTTGAGTAGTTACCTGGACTTTTCCTTTAACAAAAGTGGTAATGTCATTCTCATTCTCAAAGATGGAGAGCGTCTGCAGCAGGTTATGCTCCAGCCACTCCCAGTGCTCTGTGATCTCTTTACGGGAGGTTCCTGTGGAGGGGGGAGGAGGAGAAATATGAGCAGCATGAAGGTGTTACGTTTCAGAAATAAGTGCTTTAATAGCGGGGGTCACACATTAAACATAACGTTGCGTGGTAAAAGAGCATACATGGCTCCAGATATTAACATTTAACTTGATAAATAACTGTTTACATATGACTATTTAATTGTCTGCACTGGGTTGGGAGTATCTTTAAAGAAAGACAGGACCCATATTCCAAAAGTGTCAGCTCATATCGAGCATTGCAACTAAAATTAAATGTGTATCTGTTTTTGTTTTAAGCAGCAACAGTAAAATGACAGTTTTGTTATTGTTATCTGCAAATTTTTGGGCTACTGAAGAAAATGACTGTAGTAATGGCTTCTATTGTGGGCCATTATCTCTCAACAGACAGCCCTTCAGTGAGTGCATATCTACTGCATTAGCCATGTCTGCCAGATGACTCTCCTGCTTTCTCTGGACTGAGGAAGTAAAAACTAAGGGGAGGGGTGGAGCGCCTGGCTTTTGTTGGCCTCAATTTCTGATACAGGGACGTCAGTATTGCTCATTTCATATTGTACATATACACACTTTGTACGCTGCCATTTTGTAAAGTATTCTTATTTCTAAGCATCATCACTAGGGGTGTGTATTGGCAAGAATCAGGCGATATGACACAAATTACAATACTAGGATCACGATACGATATAGCATGATACTGTGAAAAAGGCCATTTTTTGTTTGTTTCTTTTTTTAAATGATTATTTCCTTGAAGAATTGAATTACACCAGAAATATGCACAAATACTAAACACATTTTTATTTGATCACAACAGGATCTAATGCTATATCACAAAATGTTCCTGTGTTAAAACTTAAATTATGTTTTACAGACATTACAGTTTAAGATCCTGCTCAAATGTTCATATTCTATTAGTTCATAACGAACATCGTAACATTATTTTTGTACAGTCCCAACAAAGGAACAAACATTATTTCATAAAAGAGTGTTAAATTAGAATAAATATAATATAAACAAAACAAAAAAACTAAAATGAACCGCCATATCTGCATTTGAATAAATACCTAAAAATATCGATACAGTACTTTTTAATATCGATACAGTTCTGTGAAATGAAATATCGCGATATATTGCAGAACCAATATTTTCTTACACCCCTAATCATCACAGTGTCAATGATACATGTGATGGTTAGTAAAATCCGTAAATAGAGACAGAGGTAGACGCTCTTCTTGATAACACACACATTGACACACATTAATTGTACATGTGTAAATGTACAAACATAAGAACATGGCTTTTTTATAGAACTTCTAACTACTACTGTGAGTTTCACCATGATGTTTCAGCGTATGTATTACAGTTATATGCTACCCATAACAATCATGTAAAATCTGACATGTGTTAAGCAGTGCATTTTTTTTTTATTTTTTACCTTCTTTAATACTGAATTTGTTGGCTGTTGTTTTTTGACATCATTACAGCTAGCAATTGCCAGTCAGCAGACTGTGACTCTGATGCTAGATAATGAACAGGGATGCATTTTCCACATAGATGTGTATTAGTGGGTGATATATGAGCGGATTTGCACTCTTGTCCCATCTCACTCCTGCCAAAAATAGTCCTGTCCTTTCTAAGTCCAAGAATAATGACTCCAATCCCATCCCCTTCCCTAGTTGTGATCATTTTTTAAGGCAGTAGTATTCTGACAACGCAGTGTTTTTACAGCACCTCTGACATCGCACATTTCACAAACAAGTAATTATTCATACCAGAATTCTGCACATGTAGAACCTGACCTATTGGTATTCTGATTATCACTCCCGCCTGCTCCTGGCCAGTGTTTTCCTGCCCTACCCTCATCAGCTGATAAACACCGAAGCCTTGCTTTGTCTGTCCTCTTTTTGTTATTTTGCTTTTCGATGACACTGAATGATCACCTCTGGATTCATGAGTTTGAACAAAAAGGTTCTTCAAACCCTCCCAGCTTCTTCATTTTCCTGACATATTTTAGACCAAACAACACCTCCTAAAAAATATGCAGATTAAGTGATGGAGACTGTTTGGTGAATGGATTAAATGTATATTGAATGAAATGGTAAAAAAAAAATAGGACCAATGGCCCTGTAGCTTACCGGCCAAATTAAAAGCTTTGGGAAATGTATCCAGATGCTTTTTATTATCACCCAGTTATGTGTATTTATTATATTACAGAAATAGCCCATGTTTTGGTCATATTCCAATCAGATCTGTAAAAAATTCAAATTCCAACTTGATATCATTGATACTGATTTATTGGATCAATCCACTTCCTATCTGTTATAATGGGAACATTTTTCAAAGTCGCACCAAATCCAGAATCAGATCTGGATCGAAATATTTTCACTAACTTTTGTTGACATCATCATAAAGAAGCTGTATACCAAGTTTGAAGTCAATCGGAATTGTAGTTTCGGAGAAGAAGACGATTGAAATTTTTGTAACGGACGACAGACGCCAACGACACCGACGGATGCCGCATGACGACAATAGCCTACAGCCTGTCGGCCGGTAAGCTAATAAGGGTCCAGATATGAGTCTGCCTGGCTAATTTGGAGGAATTAGTGCCACAGACTTTGACTATTGAGCCACGAGTTACAAATGTAAGTTTGCATGAACAGAATATGCAGATTACATTATTTTAACATAGTAGATCCCATAAAATCTTTGTTGAAGAGCATCAAGTGATTAGCGGTAACAAAAAACACACGAGTATTGATTTCTGCCCCCATTCCTGTAATCCTCCCCTTTAAAACCACTGGGGCATGATGTAATGCTTGGCATTTGGCAGCTAACATGGGAAAAGGCAGGATATTAGGACATCATGTGTTGTGTGGTGACTGGGTGAAGGATGTGCAGGAAGTAAAACAGACATTTCTAAAACAGACTTTAATCTAAACATGCAGGGAGGTGTCAGGATATACCTAAGAAGTACCTATAACCGTATTCTTAATTTATTAAAAAAAAAAAAAATCTAATGTTCAGTGGTTTGCTCTCCTTTAATCAGAATATATTTCCTCACAGTTGTTTAAGTGCACATACCATGAGCAATGATCCAGTAACCTAAAGAGTCTGGAGTCTGGTACAGGATCCTGTACGGGGCCACGCGAGCACTAGAGTCTAGAACCACATCCAGAGTCCCAACCAGCAAACCTGCAGCGAAAACACAGAGCAATGTGATTAAACACGTCATCAGAAACATACATGAAACCTCACAGCGGATATTTTTACATAATGGGGCAAATAAAGACAAAAAAAAAACCCTTGAGGCAAATTAAGTGCAAGGTCAAAGTGTAAACTGTGAAACAGACTTTTCAGACATGTTCACTGTAAATGATCATATGAGAACAAATACATTAATAGTTTCCGACCATTTTTACGCCTTCAGGTGAAACCCATGAGGTGATGACTTGAACATGATAAAATACTGTGACTAAAGTATTTACCCCCAACATTACTCTCTGTTCTTGCCAGCACATTAGTCCTGTGATCTGCACATATGACTCTACATCTGATTGTTACACAACGCTGCAGAACATGCTGACCCCTGCCCTGACATATTAACTACATTAATGTCGTTTTATAAGTATAAACTTTATGAAATATCAGAATTACTTACTATTTAAATAATCGACCACATGTATATTTGCAGATATCTTTTAGACTTTGCTTATTAAAAAGATTATTAGTATCTCAAACTTATTTTATGGAGTGAACTTATTGAAAAAAGTTACCACACTCATCAGTAACCATTAAGAATTTCATGAATTGCAGTGAACAACATTTCCCAGAACATCTCTGCACTGCACGGTGTTTGTGAGCTTTGATTATCCTCCCTTCAGTGAAACTATAGATTTAACTATTATGGGAGACGGGTTATTTTTGTAGCGAAGCTCATTAAAGTCAAAACATAGTATGAGTCATAGAGAGAAGTGAGAAAAGGTGAGGGGAAGAAGCTGAAGTGTTTTCTGCATTTACAGTGTGAGCTAACCCCACTGACGTCCCATTAGACAATTCACACATTTTTAGACACACACAACGCATTTTCTGCCGTGAAGTGTTTTTATATCAAAACAACAGCTGACTGCAACTCATTAAAATAACATTATACTTATTATTATTACAGCTTATTCACATCATGTTAAATAATGTGTATTTATATTATGTATTGTAAATTTTAGCTTAAATATAGGAATATAAATCAAATAAAATGAACTACAACAGTAATAAAGATCACTGGAGTATATCAGTTATGAAAATATATAACACTGGCCTATTTGTTTTAAGACACCCTGATCTGGAAATCCTGCAAACTTTGTGTTTAAAGGTTTAAAACTGTAATATCTTGACATGTCTAAGCACAATAGAGCCGTTACTGCGTTGTATACATTCTTGTTATTGTGGTTTATGAGTTCCTCAACATCTTGCATGTCCTACTTTCCCTTTACAACCTTACATAATTACTTATTAAACCATTTTAAAGCCTTGCTTAACCAAAGCTGACACACATTTATGTCAGTGACCGATCGTCTCCGTAGAGCTGGTAGGAAAACAAGAATAAAAACAACAAAAAATCAGACAAAGTTATGGAGGTATAGAACATACTAAATAAAATTAAAAAAAAAACAATAAAAAGAGATCACAAGGGAGTAGTATTAAAACTTATTTTGAGTTATATTTCATTGGGGTAATGATACATACATGATGTAAACAGGTGACTGATGCTAATTTGGCATCTGTTAAAGATCTAGTCCTTCAAGGACAAAGATGGGCTGAAGATTGACTTTTAAAGTCAACATTCATTAAAGACAAATGATGTGGAACGTCATAAATGCTCTGTTATATTATTTCCGGTGCATTGCCATTCAAAGAAAACCACTAATTTCAGCCTTAATTTCACAAACTGTCTCCATTTTTTCTCAGTTTGTGTTGTAAAATAATACAAAATTTACTTAGTGTAGTAATAAAATACTATAATAAAAGCTTTAGCATTTCCATATGCCTGTCAAACATGTTTAACACAAGCGACAGTGAAACTGAGACAAACCAGCATGCCACATTCTTTAGTCCCTTTACATAAAAAAAGCGTTAACTTCCTCTTTAACAAAGATCACAAGGTTAAAACAGTCACAGCCAAAAAGCCCAAGAGTTGCTCATAGGTCGACCGCAGAGAAGTCACTCAGTAGGTGTTTCCTCTGAAAATAAACACCATTATTTACAGTTCTGAACTGAAGACGTGTGAAAAATTCATGAAAAGCTGCAATTAGGTCTCCAGTTGTTCTGTATGGTAATGAATGGTGCAGCTGGAGTGTGACTTCTGGTTTAACACAGGAAGGACGGGGGGTTACAAGTGACAGCGGAGACCCCTGAATGTGTAAGACCACTCGACACCCACCCTCGTCACCTTCAAGTAAATCTGATCTAAGTGAAAACCAGAAGAGACTAAAGACCTACATGCATTCAGGTTTTCACTTAGATCTCGCGCTTCTTTGTTTTTTTTATGGGTTCTTTTATGATATGATAATAAAAGTTAGTCTAACATTGGTGTTTCTGTGCAATAGCACCCAGAGAATCACACGCTTTTGTAGCTTTAACACATCAAACAAAACCCCGTGTGATGGCAAGTTCCATCTCACACCCCTGCATTTACAGTGACAATTTCCTTCCACACGCTGAATGAGTGGGTGCACGGTCCACAAAACCAAGAAAACACAAACACAGGAACAAATGGTACATGTTCTGCCTGTTATTTCTGGGTAGCAGGAAAACTCCACAAATCTCTTTGTGACAAGACCAAGCCATAAAATCATGTGACGTTGTTGTTCTGTTCTACTAAGAGACAAGAACAAGAACACAATCATACTCTCTATTGTTAACCCATAAAGACCCAGTGCTACTTTTGTGGTACGTTCAAAATGATTTTTTTTCTCTCTATTTAACCATTCTTAAGTAATTTTATTGTAATATTATCCTCTATATTTTGTGGGTTTTTTAGTGTAAATCATGAGTTTTCCTATATTCACTTTACTAATCATGTCGATGTTTATAAAAGCTCATGTTAAAGTTGAGCATTATTATACCAAAAACAGAGAAAACTGAAGAAAAATCTACTTTTTCAGCAATGATATCAATAAGTGAACATAAATCCAGTGTCTCCATCCACTGTCACTGATCCAACTACATGGATTTTACTGGTGAATCAATGTTGTAGAAAATGACGGTGTTTCCACGGTAACTATGGAGCCTCCAAACATCCAAATGCGTCATATCTGATGACCATAAAAACACAAAAACCTGGATTTTACTCCAATTACGTCCATGTTTTAATAGGATTAGTGGCACAACAGTTATTAAACATTACAGATGAGTAGATGCTTTTGATTGCCAGTGGTTGTTTGGGTCTTTATGGGTTAAAGCAAAGCAAATCACCTTGTCTGAATCACTCATTTTAATCATTAAAACAAGAAACCAACACAGCAAGGTTCCAAAAAGCTACTTGTTTTCCTTTCTTATTATACAAAAAAAAAAAAAAAAAAAGAAAGGGGATGCTTGCTTATGTAGGACGGTTGCATTGAGTACAGAATGGATCACAATCTGCCGTGGACATCGAATCAGTGCTGTTTCAGATCACAGAAACCTGAACCAAGAGTCATATGCAAATTTCAGCATCAGCTCCACATGTACAATCATATGTATTTTACAGGTTATCTCTCAGGATTTGATGTCTGCGGTAAAAAAAAAAAAAAAAAAAAAATAGAACCAATGGCCCTGTAGCTTACCGGCCACATTAAAAGCTTTGGGAAATGTATCCAGATGCTTTTTATTATCACCCAGTTCTGTGTATTTATTATATTACAGAAAAAGCCCATGTTTTGGTCATATTCCAATCAGATCTGTAAAAAATTCAAATTCCAACTTGATATCATTGATACTTATTTATTTTTTCAATCCACTTCCCATCTGTTATAATGGGAAAATTTTTCAAAGTCGCACCAAATCCAGCATCGGATCTGGATGGAAATAATTGCAATACCTTGTGTTGACATCATCATACAGAAGCTGTATACCAAGTTTGAAGTCAATCAGAACTGTAGTTTCGGAGAAGAAGACGATTGAAATTTTTTCCCATAAGAGCTCATGTTAAATTTTCCGTCAGTTCCCGGATCCAGAAGAAGATCCTGATCAGCATATGGACATGATGTTTTGGTCATCTCCGCATCAGGGCTGGACTGTAGAAATTTACACCGGATATCATTTATATTTACTGAGTTATTGCATCGATCCACTTCCTATCTTTTATAATGGGGACATTTTTCAAAGTTGCACCTAATCCAGAATCAGATCTGGATCCAAATAATTTCACTAACTTTTGTTGACATCATCATAAAGAAGCTGTATACCAAGTTTGAAGCAAGGTTATAATAGTTTTGGATTTTTCGTTATAGTTTAGTTTTATTTAGTTTTGACTTTTTTTTCCCTCTAATTCAGTTAGTTTTAATTCGTTTTTAGAGCAGGTTTGTGAGTTTTTATTAGTTTTTGTTATTTTCTAAATGCTTAGTTTTAGTTTAGTTTTAGTTTTGTTTTTTTTTTTTTAATATCTTTTATCTTCTTCACTGTTGTATTCAAATAAATCCCAGACAGGACTCTGCTGCTTCCTCCCAACTTTAGTCTCCATGTTTCCAGGTAGAGTGGGAACGAGAAGACGACTGGAAACCACAAGTGACGAGAAGCGACGGACTGTTAAATATCATATGGTGCCAGCAGCTGAAATTGCTTGAGGGAAATAAATCGATTTTATATCAATCCAACACTGACAAAGACGAAAACTAAGGGAATTTTATCCATAATTTTTATATGTTTTAGTTAGTTTTGTAAACACACAATACAATTTCAGTTAGTTATCGTTTTTTTTTCTTTTAATTATAGTTTTTATTTATTTCAGTTAACGAAAATGTTTTTACAATTCTAGTTTTCATCATTTTGTTACTTTTCGTTAACGATAATAACCTTGGTTTGAAGTCAGTCGGAAATGTAGTTTCAGAGAAGAAGACGATTGAAATTTTTGTAACGGACGACAGACGACGACGACGCTGACGGACGCCGCATGACGACAATAGCTTACAACCTGTCAGCCGGCAAGCTAAAAAACACAAATCGGTAAGAACACAACAACAAATTGGCTTAGCACGCACTCACAGAGTAATCTGATATGGTCCAGTTTCTGACATACAGTAATTCCCAGCCTTATTTTGAAATACTGCTCTGCACTGTGAACTATTGTGCAATTTTGTGCCATAAACACTGCCGTGCAAAATTGTGTAACAAATAACATGACAGCCTGATTCGGACTTTTTACGTCTCATGAATAGATCTGGTGTTACTTGTTACTCATTTAACTTTCCTTTTGATTCACAGTATTTTTGTGGTCACATTAAGACAACAATGGTGTTAATGTCCTGCAGCGTATTAAAAACTCAGTCATATGTTCCATGTTTGCATACCATACACAAAAGGCTTTATCTGGACATGAAAAGACACCTATCAGCTTTAGCCGATATTGTAAATTATATTTAAAAACATGCAAATCAGAAAGTACAACTCTAAAGGTAAACTCTTCTGCAGGTTTGTCAGGTCAAACTGTGTTTCTACATAGAACTGTAATCATTTCTGACAGACTAATATAATATGACAAGGCACATTTATATTAGTAGTTGTCAACATGGGGTCGCTAGAAGGTTGTGGAATTAAAATAAAAACAAAACATTAAAGGTTCAATATAGAAGATGTGTATGTGCTTCAATTAAAGTTTATTTTAACCCTATCATGCATGAATTATGAGAACCTTAATCACAATTTTTCCTCCCTGTTTTTATTCCTCTTTAGGCATGAAAAAAAAAAAAAAATGTGATTAACATTTTTATGTGAACCTGCTTTTCATGGAGTTGCAAAAATGTCCACTCAGATGGATATGATACATTTAATTTTTGAAACCAAGAAACGTGTATTTACTCATATACTGTGTGAAAACTATGAAATAAAAACACTTTTAATGCAGCTAATCTGATGTTTTCTCATATTTAAACATACTCTAAATACTAATTATTACTCACTTCATGGGGATAATATACAAAAAAACAAAAACATTTTGGTAAAGAAAAAAATGATAATTACAGTCTATTAACAATCAGCAATTGGTTTACACTCAAACATCTCACTGCATATCAGGTTTATCAAGAAAAGCAAAGTTACATGATACATAAGTGTCCACTCTGTTGACTGATATGGAACTAAAACAACAAAACCCATGAATATACAAGAAAACAGCTGTAGAATAACTGTCCACTGTAGTGACCACTATGCATGAAAGGGTTAATTAAATGCTCTAACACAAAAATAAAAAAAATGTAGTCCCCTGTGGAACGGACAGGACTGAAAAAACACCATCCAATCATTGTAACCGGCCCATCGAAATGATTGAACAATGATATGTCTATCAAACTCAACTGCCATTTGTCCCTCCCCCCTCTGCGCGTACCCCTCTTCATGCATGAATTGTGCGTTCTCAGAGATTTGGAGCACTTGTTCAGGAAACGAAACCAGAGCCAGAGCTTGTTTATATTAGTTATATTAGGATGGAAAGTTCACCGGCAAACTGTTTTGTCACTAACATAAATCACTAGAAAATGTAACGTTAGTCAGATAGGTCTGAACTGGGGCTGTTCTGTAAGAGTGGTGGTGTTGGAGGAGACTGAATGAGGTATGCATGGATCGGAGCCGGGACTGCAAGAGCCGTCGGAGCTGCGGCGAATTGTTGCCGTGCAGCGCTTGTGAACCCTCGAGAACAAGCACTGAGCGTGCCAGTACTCTGGAGGCGTGGCTTCGGGGGCATGTCTAAAGAAAGGGGTTTGGACTTTTGAATTGAGTAGTTTCAAAATGTAGCTTGCTCGAACTGTTTTTCTAAGATCTCATACCCCACCTTTGTATGTATCTTTATTTAGGCGGGACAGTGCACATTAATGAACACATTTATACATTCCATTTCAGTATAAACATGTAAATATGCCAGAGTTAGCACCAATGCTAATTGTCATTCGCAGTCCCCACTTAACCCTTTCATGCATAGGTCACTCCAGTGGACAGTTACTCTCCAGCTGTTCTCTTGTATATTCATGGGTTTTGTTGTTTTAGTTCCATATCAGCCGACACAGTGATGCTTAAGCACCATCCCATACACTGACATTCATACAATTACTGTAACTGTGCTGTTCTTGATAAACCTGATCTGCACTAACATGTTTGAGTGTAAATCAATTGTTATTTGTTAGACAAAATGTATTTTTTTTGCATATTATCTCCATGAAGTGAGTAATTACTGGCATTAGAATATGTTAAAATGTGAGAAGACATCAGATTAGCAGCATTTAAAATGTTATTATTTCATTGTTTTTATATCACTTTCTGATATTGGGTTTTAAACAAATGTTTCTTTACTTCAAAAATTAAATGCATGGAAGTTTTTGTAACCCCATAGAAAAAAAAAACAACACTCGACTGATTGTTTTTTTCATGGCTAAGGAGGAATAAAAATACTCAAAAAATAAATCTTGACTAAGGTTCTCACAATTCATGCATGAAAGGGTTAACTGGTTGTAATCAGGGTGTGAAGGAGATTTTAAGCAATATAGTAAAAAAATAGTCCCACACTCCGACCTGGAAACAATCATCCATTCATTCATATTCACCCAACCTGATTACTGCAACTCACTTCTGTCCGGCATCAGCCAAAAATCAATGTTGCGCCTCCAACTGGTACAGAACACAGCAACTAGGCTTCTCACTGGTTTTAACAGATGACATCATATCACTCCTATCTTCGCATCCCTTCATTGGCTCCCTGTGTGTATTAGAATTGATTTTAAGATTTTACTGATCACTTTTAAAGCCCGAATGGGTCTGGCCCCAAGTTATATAGATGAGATGCTAGTTGACTATGAGCCAGTACGCAGCCTTAGATCCTCAGGGGGGCAGAGGGCTCCTGGCTGTTCCAAAGTCGAGGCTTAAATCGAAAGGTGACCGGGCATTTTCCATCAGGGCCCCTCAACTTTGGAACAGCCTGCCCGAGGAGATAAGGCTTGCGGAATCAGTAACATCTTATAAATCACTTCTTAAAACACATTTTTATAGACTTGCTTTTATGTGATGTCTGTCCCTTTTTAACTTTTAATTTTAATTTTTAAATTTGATCCTGTTTGATTATTAATTTGTTCATACATCTCTCTAATTGTGTTGCTTCTGTTTTAGTGTTTTTACTTGCTTCGTGTATCCTGCTGTTGTGCCCTCTGTCAAAGCACTTTGTAAACTTTGTTTTTAAAGGTGCTATACAAATAAAGTTATTATTATTATTATTATTATTATTAGTAGTAGTAGTAGTAGTAGTAGTAGTAAAAATCCTCCAGGAAAACATCTCGCACCCCACCTTTAAGTTTTGGCTCTGCTGTTCTGAGAGTGTCCAGTGTGTTGACATGAACAGACTCCATTACTAAAGCTAACGGCTGCAGCTGAAGACGACATGAAGACAAGCACTGAAGAACTCAGAAATAAGCATAAGCATTTTCATGGAAATTTAGCCAGGTCCCCTAGATACAAATCTATGCAATGGCCATTATCATGGAAGTCAGCACCACAGCCTTTAATTAGCTTAACAATGGAATCAAATGACTAAAGACCGTATGAATGGAAGCACATGAGCACCCACAAAGTTGGTTTTGTTAGTTTACCTGAAGTCTTGTATAATCTAGTGGCGGCAGATTTACAAAACAAAACACGTTTATGAGAGTGAAAGTGTGAATGCACGAGTTTCTATCTTCATGAATTTGGGAGTGTCTGTAACCAAGCAGCTAAAGCCAGTTTTCCAACGCATCACAACAAAGGACATGGCTTCTTAAAGAGACTCCTGGAGGACATGGACAATGCTGAGTGAGCTGCTAGCTGACAAAATGCAAAACGCTTCTTTGTTTTTGGATCAATAGTCGCTTTTTCACTGACCCTCAAACTGTGCGAATATAACCTGCACATAAAAATTACCCTAATAAAAAAACGGGCGTAGTGGTATTTATAGTGGTATATTATGCAAAACTGTGATGGAAAGACCTTTTTGCGCAACTAGTCACGTGAACAAAACAAAAATGGATGATGATGAATGTTACGACAAGCGAAGAAGCAAACATGGCGCAGTATGTGTGGACACAGGAGGAAACCGAATCATTTTTTAATTTAGTACGAGAAAGCATACTACAGAGTATAGAGTAATGGTGCACAATATATCGCTTGAGCATCGACATCACGATGTATGTGTGCGCATTAGTCACATCGCAGGTCCTGCAATGTAGGAGGCAAATGAACTCAACGTGTTCTCATCTAATTTCAAGGGTACCCAACACATTGCACGCAGCGATCCACCAATCACAATCGTTTTTAATCACTTTGGAGTGAGTCACTGGTAACAATATTGAAAAATGAGCAACAAACAAGAGAAAATCACCATAAATGAAGACTTGGTGCCAAAAAGAAAAGCAATGTCAGTTATCTGGAATTATTTCAGCTAGAAGAAGGATGATATTGAAATACGTGTTCTGTGTCGATAGTAGGTAGGAGGTAACACAACTAATTAGTTTGACCATTTACGTATTAGTATTTTTTCATATCGCAATATATATTGCAGGGTTAAAAAAAAAAAAATCACAATTATCAGTTTTTTCCAATATCGTGCAGCCCTAGTATAGAGTACTACAGGGTGGGGAAGCAAAATTTACAATGAACATTTAGTTGTTTTTTCTCAGCAGGCACTACGTCAATTGTTTTGAAACCAAACATATATTGATGTCATAATCATACCTAACACTATTATCCATACCTTTTCAGAAACTTTTGCCCATATGAGTAATCAGGAAAGCAAACGTCAAAGAGTGTGTGATTTGCTGAATGCACTCGTCACACCAAAGGAGATTTCAAAAATAGTTGGAGTGTCCATAAAGACTGTTTATAATGGAAAGGAGAGAATGACTATGAGCAAAACTATTAGGAGAAAGTCTGGAAGATACTATTAAAGAAGAATGGGAGAAGTTGTCACCCGAATATTTGAGGAACACTTGCGCAAGTTTCAGGAAGCGTGTGAAGGCAGTTATTGAGAAAGAAGGAGGACACATAGAATAAAAACATTTTCTATTATGTCCATTTTCTTGTGGCAAATAAATTCTCATGACTTTCAATAAACTAATTGGTCATACACTGTCTTTCAATCCCTGCCTCAAAATATTGCAAATTTTGCTTCCCCACCCTGTATATATCTGTGAATCAATGTGATATTTATGTTTGTCGCCATGTTTATGGAGTGACTTCTTGTATCATCTCGCGATAACAAATTAAAAATCATCGCATTTATGATTTAATGGAAAAACCACCATTACACATTTCTGTTTTTTCAACATTTAGTAAATATCGGTAAAGTTTTGCGCATATGTCCAATGGAAAAGTGACTAATGAGATACGTTGGAGTAGACCTGTTAGACCTGTCAGACTCGTAGGTGTCAGAGCAGGTTGTGAAGGACCCCAGGCTCTATTTACAGTTCGCTCAAGAGCCCCGAGAGGCACATACCACATTCCTTATTAGATCCCTCACTTTCTGCACACTTAACTCCTTCTCAGTTTGTCTCTGGAAGCTCTTCATGAATGACCGTCTCTGCTCATGAAGCCACGAAACCCAATTTTACTAATGCTGCCCTGTCATTAGGAATCGGACGGCAGCAGAACCAAAGGGCAAAGCAATAACATATTTGTCATTTAGCGCTAAACCTCAGCACTACTGAGCCAGCACAGACATTAGGGAATGAGCCTCTGTAGTTTGTCCCACTGCTCTCTGCTTCAGCTGTCCCTGGAAGACGTGGTCGCGGACAGTGCCAGTGTGACTGGGCGTGTGACTGAGTGCCAACTGGTACTCAGTACAAATCAGCTAGCTCAGAATTTACATAACAATGACATCATCCCCTGGCACCACTTACCACACTTACCACTGCCACAACAAAGAAAAAAAAAAAAAAATCACTGAGGATGCTGCGGCTCTTATTTTGAATTATTAATATTCAACAGCATCAAGTCACTATATTATAAACTACATTTACAAGTAGTGAAGTCAGTTTAGAAACCTGGTACCAAATCTGAAGCCTGAAAAACCTGTTTACACTAGCAAGATTAAAAATTAGATTCTGTTTGTCTAATGGAACAATTAACAGCACAGCTACAGCTGAAGACTCTGACCTTTGAAAGAAGATGGAGACCAGTATTCAGTCTTACTAGAATGGATATTTAAGCCTGGATTGTTTTTTTTATTTTTTTTTATTTTTTTATTTTATGTCCTTTTCTTCATTGTAACCAAATGTTTTATATTGTAATCTTGGGCCCAATCTCAGGACAAACGTTGTTACTCTGTACATTGTTTTTTTTTGTTTTGTTTTATTTTGTTTTCTTCAATAAAAGTTAAAAAAAAAAAAATTAGATTCTGTAATCGTCCTTTTGATGTGCCATGCAGTTATTGGAGAGGAAATAACGTAGGGCAACATGCAAGGCTTACTGTAAAGACTGCACATACTTTGCTCTCATGTATTTTTCTGTGCTTATTTATTAATACTATTTTGAATAATATTTTACATTTTTTTTGTTAATATATATACAGGATGGGGAAGCAAAATTTACAATATTTTGAGGCAGGGATTGAAAGACAGTGTATGACCAATTAGTTTATTGAAAGTCATGAGAATTTATTTGCCACAAGAAAATGGACATAATAGAAAATGTTTTTATTCTATGTGTCCTCCTTCTTTGTCAATAACTGCCTTCACACGCTTCCTGAAACTTGCGCAAGTGTTCCTCAAATATTCGGGTGACAACTTCTCCCATTCTTCTTTAATAGTATCTTCCAGTTTTATAGTTTTGCTCATAGTCATTCTCTTCTTTACATTCTAAACAGTCTTTATGGACACTCCAACTATTTTTGAAATCTCCTTTGGTGTGACGAGTGCATTCAGCAAATCACACACTCTTTGACGTTTGCTTTCCTGATTACTCATATGGGCAAAAGTTTCTGAAAAGGTATGGATAATAGTGTTAGGTATGATTATGACATCAATATATGTTTGGTTTCAAAACAATTGACGTAGTGCCTGCTGAGAAAAAACAACTGAATGTTCATTGTAAATTTTGCTTCCCCACCCTGTGTGTGTGTATATATATATATATATATATATATATATATATATATATATATATCTTTACTTAAATCCTTACTTTAACTATTACTAACCATTATGCTGCTGTAACACTGCACATTTTTTTCCTAATAAAAGGATTATGTTATCTTATCCAGGACCATTTGAACTTGGGAAGCGATCCTTTTAAATATAGCTTAAAATTCAGTGAGTTTATATAAAACACACATTGTCACATGTTTGTTTGATCTGCAAGTAATTTCTGAACAGAGATAGGGAAAAAAAATTATTAGTGTTCCTCTTATTACAACTTACTGATAAGGACTTACTATTAAAAACTTACTATGACAAAATGAAGAATACGAGAACAGAAACACATCTGACTAATACTGATCCACACAATAACCACAACTGCATAATCCCACCTCAAGTCGAAATCAAAACAGTACAATCTTTTGCAGTAATTTTTGCGACTAGTACCTACATATATGTACAGGACACGAAGAGTAGTAAATATCAATCTCCTAATAAAGACTCTGACAGACCACCCTAGTATTATATTTTAGCACATTCTAAAAAATAACAGTGCTTTCTCTTATTTACGATGCAAAACAACAGTATCCCATCCATCAAACTTGAGATCTTCTGTGTGTTTGGAAGCTGAAAGCAACGAAATGACACAAATTTAACCAAGAACACGTGGACAAATCAGGACAGCAGGCTACCGGAGTGTCAACTGTCAACCTTGGTCATGGATTTCCATTTTTCTCCTGCTGGTTTTGCTGCTGGTTGACCCATTTTAGATAAAAATGAGCAGGAGGGAGGAGGAGGAGGAGTGAGAGAAGGAAGAAGGGGCATGATTCAGCATGAGCCAGCAAACAGACAGACATGTCTGTGGCTGGTGGTCAAAGAAATGCACTGTTGTTCACACTCTGCAGCCACAGCATGAGCCCAGTTGTTTTTGTTTGTGTTGATATGATGCTTAAAAAAAAAAAAAGGAAAAAAAAACATTTCCCCTGCAGATAATCTATTGGATGCAATAGAGGTGCAATCTGTGTGTGAATGTATAGACCAGGGGTGTCAAACTCATTTTAGTTCAGGGGCCGCATTCACCCCAATTTGATCTCAAGTGGGCCAGACCAGTAAAATAATACCAGTGAAAAAAGTAAAATTATATCGTGATCAGCTTTACATCTCCAAAGTTTCCCTAAAAATCTGAATAACATGAACAACTTGAATTGTCTTAAGAAAAACAAGTGCAATTTTAACAATATTACGCCTCGGTTTAACAATTTATCATTTACACATGTGCATTACAATCACACAAAATATTTAGTAACAGCCAGAATATTGGTAAAATTGCATTTACTTTTCTTAAAACATTTCAGTTTGTTCATATTTGTTGAGGTTATTCATGTTTTTTGTAAAAGTATAGTTTGGTAATATAAAAATTTTCATGTAATTTTACCTTTTTACACCAAAAAAAGGAGAGAATTTGGGGTTGTCATAATTAGGGATGTAATGATTACTGGTATAACGATGAACCACGGTAAAATTCCTTATGGTTAGTATTACCGTTTAAATTCTAATTATCATGATAACCGTATCTGATTACCGTATTTTGAAAGAGAAAGAGACTATCCATCTATCTATGAAAAAGAAACTAAAACAACTCAAACTTGATATGGAAAATGGTCAAACAGTGGCGATAAGGTGTCATCTTTAATGCACATTTGTATGTTTGATGTTTACATGTTAATATTTGAATGTTTCTGCCAACAGAAAGTACATTATGCCTATGATTTTGTTTGTTTCTTTGAACGTTTTGAGCACATTTCAACAATACCACAATAATAATGGTAACCATGATAATTTTGGTCACAATAACCGTGATATGACATTTTCATATCATTACATCCGTAGTCATAATTTATAGGTTATAATGATAATATTTTACTGGTCTGACCCACTTGAAATCTAATTGGACTGTATGTGTCTGTGTGTGGAACCTGAATTAAAATGATTTTGAGACCATTGATTGTAAATATATTCAGTGTCATTTTTGCATTTCACAAATTCATTCCACGGGCCAGATTGGACCCTTTAACAGGCCGGATTTGGCCCCCGGGCAGCATGTTTGACCCCTGTGGTATAGACTGAATGCCCTTTGATCCTGACATGGTGTTGTTTCTGTCCACTTTATCAAAGCAGCTGTCCTTCTCTAAAGCAGAAGGAATAAATCGATTGGAAAGAATCAGGGGTTTCTCCACCAAACTAAGGTGAAAGGCCACCTGCGACAGCTGATTGGTCACGTGATCTCTACATTACTCATCCATGTGTTTCCTGATGTCCATGGTCCACCTAACACGCTGCCACTCAAATATTATCATTTTCCATCGCAGTTCATCTCCAATACATTTACTTGTTCCTCTAACACATGGATGTCAAACATGCGGCCCAGGGGCCAAAACCGGGCCGCCAAAGGCTCCAATCTGGCCCGCAGGATGAATGGATGAATTTGCAAAGTGCAAGTTAGGGCATCAAACTCAAAAATAATATCATAACAACCTATGAATAATGACCACATCAATTTTTTTCTTTTTGATTTAGCACAAAAAACATTAAATTATGAAAAAGTTTACATTAACAAACTATACTTTAACAATAAAATGTGAATATCCTGAACAAATATGAACAACCTGAAATGTCTAAAGAAAATTGAGTGCAATTTTAACAATATTCTGCCTGTTACTAAATGTGTTGTGCCTTTGTAGATGGGATCTGTAATGCATATGTATAAATGATAAGTTGAGGCATAATATTGATAAAATCGTACATGTATCTCTTAACAAATCTCATTTTTTTCAGGTTACTCACATCCTTTTTGTTTGGATAGTTTGTAAATGTAAATATTGGCACAATTGAATGTAATTTTTTTGCACTTAACAATTTGGAGTTGCCATTATTTACTGGCTATCATACTATTATTTTACTGGTCCGGCCCACTTCAGATTAAATAGGGCTGAATGTGGCCCCCCGGAAGAAAATGAGTTTGCCACCCCTGCTTTAACACATACAGATGAATCACTCACCCGCTAGTCCTCCGCCTCCATCCCCGTGGCCCTTCCGTTTCTGGAGGATAAAATACGGATTCGCTCTTTCGGTGATCCATAACGCGCCCGCCAGTAACACATCTTCGGGACTGACCCACATAATTCCTGTGATTTTAAGGTCTCATTGAACACACAGAGACCATCCAACTGGTCAGGACGTGGATGTGTGATGGTGTTCAGCGGAGGATTACTTAACTGTTAAAAAAAAAAAAAAAAAAAAAAAACACACACAGATGGAGGCCTGATACCGTCCTGTTCGATCCCCCCCCCCACACGCCTTAATATCATCTACTGTCAGATGTCCGACCGAAAGTAAGACGCGCAGACGAGCGTTTCTATAATTAAACCAGCTTTGGCACGGACCGGATCGGATCGTTATAGCTATAGGCCTGTGTCAGCCCACAAGCAAAAAACAAACAAACAAAACAAAAAAACAGGCGCACAAACCCCTCTTGTTTTGCACCGGCTGCCTCCTGTGTGCAGCGCAGACTGGGTTCTATATAAAGTCCTAGTTTGTGCGTCGGTGCGCAGCCTGGTTCTGTCGGATCAGTCTTTGTTGTCCATGTTCCGGGGCAAGTGCGGCACTGGGCACTGACGGCGCGTGCGGGCCTTTTTTTATTTTTTGCGCAGAAAGTCGCGTTTAAACGAGTCGTAAACAGTCGCTGAGGTCTGCAGGTGGAGATGTCTGTCGGCGTAATGAAGCACAAAGACAACACCGCCACCGTGGAGACACAGAAAACGCTCTAGTTCTCCTCCTCCTCCTCCTTCTCCTCCTCCTCCTCTGTAGCGCCGCCGCTGCCGCACGGTCGCTAAGTAAAGCGCGAGCGTCACAGAGGCGGCGCGAGACGTCAGCTGTCAGGAGGAGGCACGCGGGCAAGTTGATACAAGAATAAAGTTAAAGTTAATTTAAGTGAACTTCAACAAAGGGTCTTTTTTTTTTTTTTTTAATTTTTTTACCCCGCACCCCGAAGGAGAGGCAAGGGGGATTATGTTTGGGTCGGTTTGTTTCTTTGTTTATAACACTTCAGCAGCAAAACCATTGGTTGAATTCATACCGAATTGGGTTTATAGATTACCAGTAACTCAGAATAGATGTGGTTACATTTTAGGAAAAGGAGGTCAAAGTTTCAAATTTTTTAAAATGAATTTATTATTATTATTATTATTATCATTATTATTATTAATAATAATAATAATAATAATAATAATAATAATAATAAATTTAATAATAATCCCATAATGAGTGAAATTTTAAATGTCTGTAGCAGCAAAACCATTGGTTGAATTCATACCAAACAGGGTTTATAGATTACCAGTTACTCAGAATAGGTGTCATTACATTTTGGGAAAAGCAGGTAAAAGTTTAAATTTTTTATGAATTTTTTCAAATTTTTTCCCCCCTTTTTTTATAATAGGCAAAATTTCACATGTCTGTAGCTGCAAAACTATTGGTTGAATTCATACCAAATTGGGTTTATAGATTACCAGTGACCCAGAATAGATCTGATTACATTTTGGGAAAGTAGGTCAAAGTTCAAATTTTAATGAATTTTTTTTTTTTTCCCCCTTTTTTTTTTTTTTTTTTAATAATGAGCCAAATTTCACATGTCTGTAGCTGCAGAACTGTTGGTTGATTTCATACTAAACTGGGTTTATGAATCACCAGTGACTCAGAATAAATGTCATTACATTTTGGGAAAAGTAGGTAAAAGTTTAAATTGTTTATGAATTTTTTTAAAATCTTTTTTTTCCCCATTTTTTTTATAATGGGCAAAATTTCACATGTCTGTAGCTGCAAAACTATTGGCTAAATTCCTACCAAACTTGGTTTATAGATTACCAGTGACTCAGAATAGATGTGACTACATTTTGGGAAAATTAGGTCAAAATTCAAATTTTTTATGAATTAAAAAAAAAAAAAAAAAAAAAAAATCACGTTGAGTCCAGCTATGCAACTTTAGAAATAATTGGACTAACTGATTATTGACAATAGTGACAACTCAACATTAGGTACAATAAAAAATTTTAATCAATGTAATTAACCCATAAAGACCCAAATATACACCAGCAAACAAAAGCGTCAAATGATCTAAAGCGTTTAATACCTGTTCATCTACTAATCCTATCAATACATATAAATAATTGGTGTAGAATAGTTTGTCATCTTTCATGTCCATCAGATATGACCCATATGGATGTTCAGAGGCTCTGTAGTTACCGTGGAAACACCGTCATGTTCTACAACATTGATTCACCAGTAAAACCCATGAAGTTTGATAACTGACAGTGGATGGAGACACCTGGTTTATACTCAGTTAATGATATATTTTACTGAAAAAGTCACTTGTTCTCAAGTTTTCTTTTTTTGGTATGACAACCCTCAAATGTAATCTCAGCATGATGATTAAAGCACATAATCAGTAAAATAAAAACAGGAAAATACATGATTTTCAATGAAAAAATACAAAATGGACAGGATAATATTATGATGAATGTTGATAAATCACTTAAGAAAGGTTAAATATAGATAAAAATTAATTTAGGAGGTACCACAAAGATAACACTGGGTCTTTATGGGTTAAACAGACAACAAAAGACAGGAAAGTACTGGTAAATGGACGGACCTGTTTAGACCCAGATGGTTCTCAGAATGCTTTGTCATGTGTCCCATTTGAAACCTGGTTCCACTTTGGATACTGGGTTTGGCGTCTTGCTCAAGGACACTTTGACATGTGGACAGAGGATGAACCATCCACAGCTACCCCACATATAAATTAAAATAATGTGCAAAAACTTCAAAGTCAGAAAACAGAATATCAAAAGGTCATATTAAAGGGCTGTTTTATTGAAATTTTACTAAATATGTCGAAAACTAAAATAGTAAAGTATATTTCCATTGTCATGGTATAAGCAGAAATATTATGTATCCCATGATGCTTTACACCACAACAATAACATATTAGTACAGCGTTTTTCAACCTTGGGGTCGGGACCCTACGTGGGGTCGCCTGAAATTTCTAGCACCTGATTTAAAAAAAACCTTTACTAATAAAAAATATATGGCTGCCAGTTTTTAGCACAGGAAAGATTTCTCTCACGGAATCCTGACTCATTTAAATAAAATGTTCGATCTTTTTAAAATTGTGTTTATCTGTGTACCAGTACCCCTGTTATAAAGTTTATCTTATTTTTTTGGTCAATTTCAGGATATGGTATTAAGGTGAAACACTGACAAAGTTGGTTATTCATATTCTTGGATTTAATACTAGTATCCTGGTTAATTTGTAATGCTGTTTACCATTTGGGCACACTCCTATGGTGTACATATCAGTAACCAGTTATGAAATCTAACATTCCTGTAACTATTAGCATAACCTTATATTAATTCAGTGTTTTTCAACCTTGGGGTCGGGACCCCACGTGGGGTCGCCTGGAATTCTAATGGGGTCGCCTGAATTTTCTAGTCATTGATTAAAAAAAACACACAAACAAAGAAACAAAAATGAACTAATAAAAACATATGGTGCGTTGACAGAGACAATCACATAACAGACATGACAAACTGTGAAGCTGAAACTGAAGCACTGTGGTTCTGCTTATCTGTCAAATGTTCATTGTGGTCGGTTTCAGATGCTGCAGCTCTTTCATAATTCATAGTTTGAGTTCTTGTTTGTTCAGTATTAATTGTCAGCCTTGTAAATCCAAGCTGGACTGACTGTACATATCCTGACCAAGGAAAATAAAATTCTCACTTTGTGCAGCAATCTACACCTGGCTTTTCTGCCTCTGTCCATAATAATATACATTATATAGCCTAAATGTCGTCTAAAATTAACGTTTATTTGCAACATAGTATTGCAAACTATTATATGATCAAAAACAAATTGATTTAGCAAAAAAAAAAAAAAAAAAAAGTCTCCGTGTTGAATGTTCGGGGTTGCCAGAAATTTGTGACGTTAAAATGGGGTCATGAGCCAAAAAAGGTTGGGAACCACTGTGTTAGGAACTAAAAATTAAACATACAACACAAACACATAAGAATGAAAGGTAGTTTTGTTTGGTTTCCTGCTCTTCAAGGCCTTTGAAAAACAGGATGTGGGAAGTGGGGGAGCACCGTTTTTATTCAGTTTCACTCGACTCAAATGAGACATAGCTTCAGGCAAATGTTTACAAACTTTCCCCTCTGAAAAAAACCACAGAGTTAACACAGGAGCCTGCAGGACTCACATCTCCAGTCTGTTACTGCAGATGTTGAGGCCACACCGGTTTCATTTACGGGTTTGTGCACAACCAGAGCATTGTAGGTAGGTCAGGGGGTGAAATGACATTAACATCTGAGAACTGTGACCTTTTAATATTACGACGGGTTTATTAACGCCACACTATAGGTTTCGTCAACCCACTGGAACCCCTTTCAGTGCTTACATGAGAATACTTCCATCCTTTGTAAAAAGTGTATAGGCTAAATTTTCTTTTATTTACTTGACTTAAAGGGTCTTCTTCTTCAACCTGGTAAACCTGATAAGTAAATAGTCTATATAATTAAATCTGTATTTCTGAATATAAAAAGGAGCCACTGTTCTATCGAAGACATGTGCTGTATCAGTGTCAGAACATAATGTTCCTTCTTTGTTCCTGAATCATATCCTTATTCACTGCAGTTTTTCAGTTCTTCCTTTAAAATAAGGGAAGAACTTGTTTTTGTTCTTCTAATTGGTCACTGCTGTTGTTTTCTCCCTCCTCCAATGAGAGAAAAAAAACAAAGAGCTCATGTCAAAGCTAAGACACACTTGTTTATTTTTTGTTGTTCAAAAAATAAAGACATTAACTTTTCCCATCAAGATAGAAAAAAAAAGATTAGTAATCATTAACAGGCAAAACAGATGACTGATAGAGTCACATAAAAAAATTAGAAAACAAATGTACTGAGTACCGTAACAGAACATACAGTAAATACATACAGTACATAAAACAAAAGAGCAAGACACACTTATTTTCCATTGAAATCGAGGATAGTTCATATAAATTTCTGCAAGTTTAAGGTAAACTACAGAGAAACAGAATTATTTTACCCTATAAGGAGAAGTGTCCATATACCCTATTTGTGTACGCATGTGCATTACACACGTTCACACTCATTTCAATCCTTTATCAGCAGCGTGTTGGGGTTTTTTCTTACAAATTTTGAGTATTCACTTTCAGGATCATTTATTGGAAAAGACCATTGTATCGTCATGGGAAAGCTTTAATATTTTACTTTATATTAGAATGAAGTGGGATTTTTTGTGTAAGAATTTCCCCTTGAACCTCATCACATTAGAAGGGACAGTGTATCGTGTGATCATATCCTCCTGAGACCCAGGAAAGTGAAAGGTGCAGCTTTTTTACATTAACCCTTGTATGGTGTTTGAGTCTGTGGGACCTGTTTTCATTTTTTATTAAAAGAAAAATGATGAGTAATTGGTTTTTTTTTTTAAATGAATTTTTTCCTCTCATATCTTGATTACATTGCATTAAAAAAAAAAAACTAACTAAAAAACGAGTAGCACTTGATTCGTAAATGTGATCCAGCAAAGGCAAAAGGCAAATATTAAACATATATGCTTTTAATGTTGCTTAAAAACCTAAAAATGCAGTGGGTCCACCACATCCACGGACACTGGCTGAATAACAAAAATCTGAACACCACACAAGGGTTAAAGGAGTGATATTTTGCTTTTTTAAAATGGAATTATGCATTTTAAAACATTTCCCTGTGGTCTACATAAACTATAAATGCTATGCTTGGGTCTGAATTCTTCATTAATTCAACTCCACAGGTCCATCTTCAACCCTATTTCTGAGGAATGACACCAGAAAGGTCATTTTGAGCGCTGGCCCTTTAAATGCAAATGAGTCACTTCAGGCCCCGCCCCCTCCAGGTTGTTAGCTGTGCTGCTCTGTCCTGTTGAACCAACAACTGAACATTTTAGGTAATCGGCTTGAAGTTTGGACATATTTTCAGTATGGACTCCAACCACTGCTGCTGATAAACAATTATGTCGTACTCGGAGAAATATTTGGCAAAAGTCTTGACCTTATATGTGCAAATGTTGTGATGTAACTAGTTATAGATGTAACAAATTAAGAAGGAATTAAAACAGGTTGTAGAAATACACTCGATTTTTGCCAGAATTAATATAAAGATAGTTTTGCAGCACCTGGAGGGTTCAAATTCAAACTTTATGAACTATTAGGGTCCAAAAACACAAATAAATGAACCACAGACTAATAAATGTGGGTTTAGCAAAATATGACCCCTTTAAATGTTTGTCTTGATTGGAAACTGCATAATGCAAGAGTTTTTTCGTATACATTTCTAAAGTTATTTTTATTTTTTTTTTTAATGGAATGTCTTTTGCAATGGACAGTATTTTTTTTTAAGTAAAACTGTCAAACTTTTGTCCCCTACAGAGGACAAAAAAGCATTGCTGGGTCTCAGGAGGATATGATCTCTTTCCCATCTTCGCTGCATACATACAGTACATTTTCAGGATGCTGCACTGCCCCCCTGTGGCCAAATATTAAACTAGAAATAATGCAAAATAATGCAAAAGTAACATTCATATACTCCAACAGAGGGTAACATACGATTATTATTTTTCTTTGGTTACATTTAACAGAGGAGTATGTAGACAGGACAATATGACACCCATGTCATTTTCTACACCATTATACATTTTTGGCCAGTCCACTCTCAGAGAGGTTTCCACTGGATGTTGGAAGCTGAGTGAATGAAGGGACTTGCATTGAGCTACTTCAAATCACTCTGTAGGCTTACTTGATTTCACTGTTGCTCAAGGTTTGGGCTTTGCACACCCCTTTGCCGACAACTTCCAAGGCAGCTCCCTTGTAGGTTGCAACACACTGGGCATCTGTCTGCAGGTCTGGCTGAATCTGCTCCCAGATCTTCTCTGCAGGGTTCAGCTCTGCGTCCGGTTCACCTGCAAGCAAGTCAGTTTCACAGGTGAGGAGTTTTTTCGAAACTTCATGCAGTGGATTTAGTCCTGTGCTACAAACAGTGGTGCAAATCCTCATGTGTAACAACTCCACATTGTTCATGGAGGTACGCTCAGTCATGAAATAGCTTTTCCTGTAAATGCCATTCAAACTGCACTATTTTTACACTTTCTGAAAAACAGTTACTTCTAACAGTTCAATACCTGGCACCTTAAGTATCAATGGGTGGGATTCAAGGGGAGCTGATAGAAATGAAACATTCAGTGGTTTTTCATATTTACAGTGGTGGAAAAGAAGTTTCACCCCACGCATTTGTGATATATTTCATTAAAGGTGGAGTAGGAAATGTTTTCCTGGAGCATTTTTTACTATATTGCTTAAAATCCCCATCACACCCCAATTACAACCAATTAATTAAGTGCTCAAACAGAAAAATAAAAACATTTCGTCACCTGTGGAACAGACAGGACTGAAAAAACACCATCCAATTATTTTAACTGGCCCATCGAAATGACTGAACAATGATAAGTCTATCAAACTCAACTGCCATTTGTCCCTCCCCCTTCTGCGCATACCCCTCTTCATGCATGAATCATGCTTTCTAAGAGGTTTGGAACACTAGTGCAGGAAACAAAGCCAGAGCCAGAGCAGAGCTTGGCTAAATTAGCTATATTAGGATGGAAAGTTCACCAGCAAACTGTTTTGTCACCGACATAAATCACTAGGAAATGTAACAGTCAGATAGGTCTGAACTGGGGCTGTTCTGTAAGAGCGGAGGTGTTGGAGGAGACTGAATGAGGTACACATGGATCCGTGAGCCGGAACTGGGCGAACTGTCACTGTGCAACGCTCGTGAACCCTTGGGAACAAGCATTGTGTGTGGCAGTACTCTGGAGGCGTGGCTTCGAGGGGATGGGGAAAGGGGTTTGGGCTTTTGAAATTGTGTATTTTCAAAATGTAACTTGCTCAAAGTGTTTTTCCAAGATCTCCTACCCCAACTTTAAGAAACACTGGTAAGTCATTGAATTCTGCCAAGTATTGTTCCGTTCTCCAAACCCACACGCTCCCTTCTGCACATGCTCAGTTCCACTGAAGTCAAAACTTGAAGTTTCAGCAAGTTAATGAAACAGATCCAGGACATGACATGTAGAAACGGTCAAGAATTTGATTATTTTTTCTTGTTAACAATAAATAATTAATAATAATTTCATTTGCATATGTTTGCATCTGTCTAATGCAGCCACATTGTTTGAAACAAAAATGATTTTTCCACCAATATTTCATAATATTTGAGTCTGAAAACTTTGTTCCAGTACTGTAAGTTTCATTTGTGTGTAATCACATGTAACGGCAAATTATTGTTTCCATTATCTTAGAATAACACATTTTTATCTACAAAGTAGGGCTGGCCAAAAGATCAGATTTTTCATTCATTCATTCATTCATTCATTTTCTGAAACATTTAATCATCTGGAGGGTTGTGGGGAAGCTGGAGCCAATCCCAGATACCAACGGGTGAAGACAGGGTACACCCTGGATGTGTCAGCAGTTCATCACTGACATTTACAAACAAACATTCACACCTACAGGCGGCTTAGATTATTAAACTTTATATAGATGGTGGGAGGAGGCCAGAGTATCCATGGAGACACACAGACAAGAGGAGAACATGCAAACTTCACATAGAAAGGCATCAAACCCAGGATCTTCTTGCCCCACCATCCTGCCCACCAAGAGATCTTTTGAAGTACAAACATGATCCATGATTTTACCACCTCTTAAAATACAGGCAAGTTACAACTAAAGATTTCAACGACCAAAGGAAAGTTTTGACACCTATTATTAATTTGTGCAATGGCTCAGTTCGATCACCACCTTGAGTTTACCTCTTCTCATCGTGGCCTTATCCTCCAACAAACCCACTCTGCTGTGCCGCCAAGTGTCTTCAGCAGCTTCCTATTGGTCAACGTCTAAGAGGAGTGGAGTTTTGTTTAGGTGTCACATAAGCAGTTATGGGCATGGACTTTAAACAGTAAGATTTTAAATATATGGTCAGTCAGGGTGCTTGTTCTTCCTCCAAATAAAAATTCCAGAATCCCCCCCAAGACCTTGACTTTATGTACTTTATACTTGTGTGCCAACTTTTTTTGGTTGAGATTGTACCTGTTGTGTGTAGTAGAAAAGTTCATTTTAATAAATGTATGAATGAATGAATGTATAATTCATAGTAAATGATGCTTTAAAGACAGAAACATTTTCAAAACCTATAAAAATCACAAAAGTGACAAAAGCATGAATATCACACAAACAAGTTTCATGAGAATCATTCCAGTACTGACCAGGTAGTGAAATCCTATCCAGATTTTTATATGTTTTCCTCATGTATTTCTTATCTTACAAGATTATGTGCCTTTCCTCTATGAGAGAAACTTTTTCCATTCTTTATTACAACTTTCACACAAAATTCCAGACTTCATACTTTTTAAGACTTTCAAGACCTGTGCAAGCACCCTGTTCAGAGTATGAGGACACATTAGGATTGGTGTTTTTAGAGGAATAGCTGCTGAAGCTGCTCTGATGATCTGGTCCACAGATAATCTTCACTTTCTAAAGACAGAAGCATTTTGTGTATTATAAGCTGGGTCAACTACGTGACAATCCTTTTGCAAACTCTGCTGTCTGACTGACACAGATTCAATGTGTAGTACCTGTGATGGTCTGGAAGGTAACTCTGTCTCCTGGAGATGCTTCAGGTGGAGGTTCGAGGATCTCCACCTTGTCCGGTGAGGTGGCACATAAGATTATACCATTGGACACAACATCTTTCATCACCTCTTGCTTCAGGTTACACAGCATGACAACCTTGTGGTTCTGTATCTGCAAGAGAAAAAATATATTTTCAGATGGTTTTTAATTCAATGTACTCTGCCCAAAGGTTTGTGGAGTATGTGCCTCATTATATAAATTATATAAAGTAAACAGATAGGCTCTGAACTTTTAGGTCAATGACCCCCCTCCACCCCTCAGGCCAAAATAACAGAGTGAGCAAAAATGTTTCAGGGGATGCAGTAAAAAGTTAAATATGCAACAGTAGAACAATAGTCCATTAAAGGCTGTGCCTCTGTTTGCATCTGCTGCAACAACAGTTTATATAGTTGACAAAAAGTACTAAATGCAGTTAAGCAGTGAAAATCATTTTGTTAACTGAAATTAAAGTAAAAAAAAAAAAGAAAAAGAAAAAGAAAACAAACACCTATTTTCAAAGCCGTAAACTAAATAAAATCTAATGCAACATGGAAAAAAGAAATTATTAATTACCGTACTTTCCAGACTATAAGCTGCTACTTTTTTCTCATACTTTGAACCCTGCGGCTTATCCAACGATGAGGCTCATGTATAGATTTTTACGGGTTAACGGCCTCCAGGGGGCGCTCTAGCAGGAAGCGCAAAAGGGAGACAGACAGGTGGAAGAGGTGATGCAAAGAGAAGTTTTAAGCTGAACTTAATCATTTTGTGTGTCATGCAAAAACCTCATCATGGAAAACACACGAAGTAATGGATATGATGCAGCTTTTAAGTTAAAAGCAATCGATGTGTCTGTCCAAGAAGGAAATAGAGCTGCTGCACAGAAGTGCCAGTGAGAGTGACAACGGAAGAGAGACTGAGAAGGTGTGTGACGGAGCCTTTCTGAAGCTGTTCAGCTCTGACACTGGAGAAGATGACTTCAGTGGTTTCAGTGCGCAGAAGGAAGATGAAGGTAGTGATCAATGACTTTTCTGGGTTTTTTAACCAGCCATATTCCTGCTGTTTTCCTGCCATGTTACAGGCACTGTTTGGAAAAAAGCAGTTAAGGTACAGAAATAAATATTTAAATAATCTTTCTGTTCACCATCTTTCTGTGTAAATAACTCATGTTACAACGTGGACACCTGCGGCTTATAGTCAGGTGCGGCTTATAGCCCGGAAAGTACAGTATTTAAAAAGAACTGCATGTAAAATCAACCTTGTTTTTTATTTTATTTTCCACAAACTTTAATGTTTAAAATAGAATTGCACAATATTGGACCAAAAATAAACAGCTAAACCTTTATCCTCGTTTTTTTTCAATTTCAATAAATCAAGGCATTCTTCATACTAATTGAAACAGCAACACAAAAACTAGACAAAGACTAATTTCAAAGTACTTGTGCACAATGAAACTGAAATCAACAAACAATAAAAACAAATGGAAACAAGAGAAAAAGTCAGCAGAGGTTACTAATACCCCCACCCCTCTGCAACAGTTGACCCCTCCTGCTCACTGATACCCTGCTTAGTCAAGGATTCATTTTTAATTTTAATTTAAAGATAACTGTAAACTAGATAAAGCTAAATCACTGTCCTTTTTGGGTAGTTCACTTAAACCAAGACAAATATGATTCTACCCACGTCTTAACTTGGAATTGGGTGAATAGTTTACGAGAAATTGATTGGATTACCCTGACAGTGTCTAGTTACACAAAATTTCCAAATATATTTTTGTATTTCTTTCAAGTGTGAAAACACATATCTCTATTAAATACTGTATTTTATGATGGCACAATGACCTTTACAGTCACAAATTTCAAGATGCACATAGAACCTTTACTGTTATACATAACACTGCAATAGTTTCCTGACACCTTGTCCTTTCAGTGTTTCCTTCAAATATAATGTTGAAGGTTGTCCAGCAGATGTCGCCATATTTAACTGCATCAAACACTGCAAAAAACAGAACCATTTCAGCAAAATGACTTTACATTGATTCAGTGGTTCACAGAACTTCAGTTTCTCCATCACGAATTGACTCCAGAGCTTTATTACCCCCGCCAAGGAACGGCGGAGGTTATGTTTTCATCGGGGTTTGTCAGTTTGTCTGTTAGCAAGATAACTCAAAAAGTTATGGAAGGATTTGGATGAAATTTTTA
Organism: Sphaeramia orbicularis; assembly: GCF_902148855.1. NCBI lineage: Eukaryota > Metazoa > Chordata > Actinopteri > Kurtiformes > Apogonidae > Sphaeramia > Sphaeramia orbicularis. Next base: position 48,929,245 of record NC_043957.1, read on the forward strand.
GGAAATGTTGATAATGGCACAAGGAACAAATGAATAAATTTTGGTGGTGATGGTGGGGACTGATGTGCCTTGGCGGATGTCTGTACTCTCTGAGTCTAGTTTGTTATAGAATAAAAAGGGAACGGGTCACAACTGGACATGAGGCTGTTTGACAGTTGTCCATTTACTTTTAAGCCTCTGAAAATGGAAGGAATATATATAAAATAGTTGTAATTCCTAAATGGTTAGAATATTTTTGCTAAACTCCTTGAATTGAGACTGAAACGGCACACCTCAGTCACATCTTAACTGTTTTATTTCACATCTGCTCTGATGTACAGAGGCTAAAGTATAAAATTTGTGTCAGTGTACATATACTTAGGGACCTAACTGTATTTCAAGATTCATATAATTTTTATTGTCGATTCACTAGATGCACAGGACAGAGAATTGAGATACTGTTTCTCTCACCTTGTTAAAGACCATGCAGTCATATAACGAATAAACTACAGCAGAATATTACGTGTACATGTCAATCTATTTATAGTAGCAGCAAATACAATTCATGTATTGGTAAAAATAAATTCTAAAAAAAAATTACACTATTAAACATTCTATCTATCTATCTATCTATCTATCTATCTATCTATCTATTTTAAAAATTAAATTAATAAAAAATTGAAATGAAAAAAATTATGTTTGAGTACAGAGGTCTCTTATACATAAACCATGGGGATTTGCAGTGTAATTACCGGATCTATAACAATGTGTGGAGATAAAAGTTACCTGATAATGAGGCATTTCGTCATGTGAAGGTATTACTCTACCTGGGCCACAGAGATGTGCTGACCCAGCTGGTTGACCACTGTCCTGGGAGCAGCCTCTCCCACATCCACCTGTAGGTACAGGCCGTGATAGTACTGCAGGGCTGTGATGACACATCCAACGCGGAGGTCCAGCCGGCTCACCTCCACTTGGCCTGCATCCTGGCTCGTGGGCTCGTCCTGCGTCTTCAGATCTTTCAGCTTTGTCACTTCTGGTACTAAGGAAAGACACTTACTGTGGTCACCCAAATAGCAGAAACAGTGGACGAATGAAGTCAGGCCAGTTTAAGACGTCATGTAAGATGAGACAAATAATGGTTTATGCCTTTAGCTTTTCAAATACTGCACTCTGCTGTACATAAAAAATAGCTAAAAGAAAAGAAAAACAATAACTAGATCCTGGCAAAGTAAGGGAATCTGTGGTGTGGTGACTTTCTCTTGCTGCTACAAAAAATATAGCAGTTAAACAGATGATACTATCCCCAAAATGACTGTAGGATGTTAAAACATTTTATTCTTCATGAAACAGCATTATGAGTGGTCACCTGAATTTAGGTCAAATGGAAAAAATGTTTAAAATTATGTTTTATATTAGTAATTTTCCACATCCTTCTAAATACCAAGACCACTAAAACTAAGTATTAATATGCTATGCAACAGATATTTAAAAAATTTTCGTCACTTAAAAATCGTATTTTTTTCAAAGGTCCACTAAATCCAGGTCAGACAGTTCAACAAGTGAAAGATGGTAGAGTCACCATGTTTGGCATCCTCCTTTAGGGTGTGAGCATGTGTTTGATCCAACCCCTGTAGAAAAATTGGGTCCCATTACCTGAACCTGTCATAGTAGCATGTATGCATGTACGCATGAATGTATGTATGTATGTATGTACGTACGTGTGTGTATATATATATATAAAATTTTTTTGAATGATAATAAATACATATTATATAATAATAATTGTAGTTATTATATGCAGTAATGCAATACCTCTACTGCATCCTATTATGTCTCATTTAAAATTCTCTGGAATATAATCTAATGCTATAACTGAGGCCTACCTTATTAAACTGATTTCTCTACTTTGGATCCAAAAGTGGTCACATTAGTGAGTGAGGTTAAATTGTTTTATTTTATTAGTATCTGATAATAAAAAAAATGACAGTTTTAAGTGATTTAAAGCATTTATAATATTAACCCCACCATTCTCCTGCAACCCCCCCCCTCCATTTTTTGTAGACCCACCACTGTGTGTGTATACATGTATGTATGTATGTTTTTTGGTATGTATGTGTGTATATATATGTATGTATGTGTGTGTGTACATATATATATATATATATATATATATATATATATATATATATATATATATATATATATATATGTGTGTGTGTGTGTGTGTATATATGTATGTGTGTGTATTTGTATGTATGTACGTGTGTATGTATGTATGTGTGCGTATATGTATGTATATATGTATCTATCTCACCTGACTTTACTCTGCAGACCTGATGGTTTTGGGGCTGAATGACAAAATCTCTACATGTAGCCAAATCGTTGGTCATCCTCCTCCAGATGTGTGCATGTGTGTTCTGCTCATCCTTTGCAGAAACAGTACAGCAGGGGTGCCCAATCCTGGTCCTCGAGATCTACTATCCTGGATGTTTTAGATGTATCCCTCTTCCAACACACCTGATTCAAATGATAAGCCTATCACCAAGCTCTGCAGAAGCCTGAAAATGACTGTCAGGTGTGTTGGAAGACGGAAACATCTAAAACATGCAGGGTAGTAGCTCTCGAGGACCAGGGTTGGGCACTCCTGCAGTACAGTAACATGTTTGGTGACTGGCCATAGTTTTTCTCATTTTACCTGAAAATGCAGTGAGGCCGGGGATCTTGTGTTTGATGTTTCCAAAGTTTATACCATGTATTCTTCTAAAGAGATCAACACCTATCTATCTACCTGTGATCCAACTAATGCCCCACACCTTCCCAGACCTGATGGTTTTGTGGCTGAATGAAAACATCTGTACATGCAGGCCCCAAAATCCTGCGAGAAGGAGGGGCAGCAGAGGGAGGAGGAGAATGGAGGAGAACATGAGAGCAAACAAATGTCCAGTGTGCACGTGCCCACACTGCACTAACACTTGACCATCCGCGCGCACACACACTCACCTTTGAGCTTGTTGTATGACGGTACTCGTCCGCGGAAGCCCATCTCGTGCAGCTCCCGTCGGACGGTCCGTTTGCTGACACTGACTCCGGTGACACTCTGCAGCTCTGTAGTGACGGCGGCTACCGACGGTAGACACTGCTCTAGGGCCACCTTCTCCAGCACTTGTCGGTCCACCTCTCTGAGCTTGTGCGGTCGGCCGCACCGGGGCAGAGCCGTGGTGATCCCTCCGCGCTTCCAGTTCAGGATCACGCGACTCACCGTGGACCGCGGCAGGTTCAACAGAGCCGAGATTTCACGCACTGACTTCTTACACAGATAACATCCCACCACGTTGCCACGTTGGAACTCACTGAGCTCCTCACTGCGACCCATTTCCACGCTGACACCGAACCCGAACTAAAAAAAAAAAAAAAAAATCTTTTCCACAGACGATGCAGTTCGCGTCACTAAAGATATAAAACGACCTACTTCCTGTCTCCTCAGTGGGCGTGATCAGAAAGTCGCGTGGATGAAAAAAAAAAAAAAAAAAAAAAAGCAAATAAAATAATAATACTGTAACGTTACGTTTTATGGGTGTGTAAAATTATTTTTCACAATCATTACTCTCCTTTTTTTCCCCACTCATATGAACTCCTCCAGCCGAGATTTGTTCTGCGAGATCTCGCGAGACAACGCACAGACGCAGCAGTAGACCTCAAACAAACTAAATTTTCTTTAAATCTCTGAGTCTGTCCTATGTCAATTGGATGTCACAGTGTTCATAACATATGTGAGTTGTGAAAAATCGTTAAAATTTTTACTTAGGTAACACTGGGGTGGAAGAATTGGTCGAAATCTATCAATCACGTTGACTTCTGCCATAGGAATAAATGGGCGGGGCAGTGGAGTGGAGAACTTTATGACTTTATCTTGGCATATTTTTTTATTTATTTTTCTTTTAAGGATGGGTGCAAACCAAAAATGTGTGTTACTTCAACCTACTGCCGGAGTGTCCACGCTTTGGCCTAGACCTGTTGCTGCTCTGAAACAAGCCAAGAAACACAGTCTAATCAAACCCTAGTGTAACAGTCTAATATCCATACTAACTGTCCACATGCTGGGAAAAAAAAAAGTTACTGGACATTCCATGCATTTGTGATACATTGAATTAATAAACACTCTTGAGGCATTGAACTCTACCAAGTTTTGTTCCGTTCTTAAATGCACATCCTCCCTTCTGCACATGCACTGTTCTGTCAAGGACAAAAGCTGGATTTTAGCAGATAATGAAACAGATCCAAGATATGAGAGGTTGAAACTGTCAAGAAATTAGTTTTCTCTTTTTTTTTTTCTTGTTAACAATAAACACAAATAATAATTTGCATGTATTTGTGTCTGTAAGCATTTTTTCCTCATATTTCATGATAATATTAGATTGTGTAAAATTTTAAGGGTATGTGAAAGCTTTTTTCATTGTTCATACTTACTGCTGCTTGTTTGTTTAGTTTTTTCCCATATTTAAGTCACTAATCTTGTTGATGTTCATTAAACCTCAGATTAAAGTTGATTGTTATAATATCAGACGCAGTGAAAACTGAAGAAAAAGTCACTTTTTGAGCAAAATAATTAATTAACCAAGCATAAAACCCAGTGTCTTGATCCACTGTCATTGATCCGACTCAATAGGTTTTACTGGTGAATTAATATTGTAGAAAATGACAGTGTTTCCACGTTCACTATGGAGCCTCTGAATGTCCAAATGGGTCATATCTGATGACCATGAAAAGATGACAAACTGCATTTTATACCAATTATTTACATGTATTGATAGAATTAGTGAATCAACAGGTATTATACTTTTTAGACCAGTAGATGTTTTTGGTCGCCAGTGGCTGTTTGGGTCTTTCTGGGTTAAATGTGCTATATAGATAAACCGTGACCTTGATGCATACCCTAATTTCTAGTTAAGAACATAAACAAGTTTGTCAAAATTTGTAAAACCAGAATCAAATTTATTGTAATTTACAATCAGAAACATTCCTACATGTGCAGACACTGCTACTCATTCTTACATATTTCTTTTATAATACAAACTAGCAATGCTGTTACTTCTGCCGGGTATAGAGTACAATATGCGGACACCCCCCAAAACCAAATACACAACAGTACAGTTAAAAGATCACAACATTACACAACAAGCATTAACTAGGTCATGTGCCATTTTCTGTACCGTAGCCCTCTTTTCTTGAAAGATTTACATTTTAAGAAGTCTTTCAGTGTTACCACTCTCCAATCTCTGCAGGGATAAAGTGCAAGACAGGAAGGCTTAAACAAATAAACAGATAATGAAAACTAAATAGAGTAACACTTTATTGTACAAGTTTAAAAATTCGGAATATTTCCCTAATATTTTCTCAGGAAAAAGTTGAAAGTTTGGTATTTATAGGAGAGTCAAAGACTGTGTGCAATTACTACATTCATTCCAGGCAATGAATTATAGAATCTTGTACTTGATAGAACAGGTTAAATTCATACAAAACCATTTGTCTACAGGCAAGCAATTCAATAAATTGAAAATAAGGTTTTGGATAACATAGTGTGTTTGTACGAACACTTAAAGGGAATTATTTGGAAAATAGAGAAACAACCACAGATAATTATCCTGTGTTATTTTCTGAGCCTTATTACACTGAGTACAGGTCTCCTCTTTTTTTCTACTTATTCTGTATATAAAATACTACACTGAAATACTGTAAACAGATTTAATTGAGAAGATGACCTCAGAGCTGAGTCACATTTGTTGGTTTCTCTGTTAAAAAAAAAAAAAGGCTTTCCCCAAACTTGTTTCAACAGGCAGTACCAGCCAGACTCCAGTGATCTGGCACTGAAAATGAATGTGCTGTGCTTCATCTTGTCGCTATGCCAACCAAACAAATGGAGTCAAGGTGACAGAAGAAAGGTCCGACTCATGGGAGTGAGGAAAACAAGCAAAAAGGGGGGAGCAGGGGGAATTGATGTTGAGTGTCTCTGGTTTTTCTTAGGTGCTGTGCTGTCTCATTATCCATCGGTGACGTACAGAAACTTAAAGGCCCAGATAAAACTGGCCAAGACTTAAACATCTGCATCTATAATGTGCTCACATTCTTTTTCTGGATTTGAAAGATGATCTCATAGAGGCGCATCATTTCAACCTTATTATCTAGAAATTTAGGAAAATATAGATGCAGTCGGATGAATATTCAACTGCATATTTCGATAAAGCACCATCATAAACAAAGCTATATAACATCTTAATTGTTAGACCAGTATTGTCTAAAATGTAGTGTCTATAGGTTGAATTAGCTGCAACTAAGATGAACATAGCAACAGAAAACACTACATTACATTCCTCTTAATGCCACAAATTTAACTTTTAGCATTTGCCCGAGTACTCCTCAGTGACTGATCGAAACATGGGTGTGTGGACATGTGTGTGTTGTATAACAGAGTCCCAGGTGGCTCAACAATATCACGGAAACAATGACTGGAAGAGAAAATCACCAGTTAATTCCACTGGCTCCGTGGGTCTGTGCTTCTTTACTGTGCAAGTCTGCAGGAATGTGGTGTTAGAGCCAGCTGATCACATATAACATTTATACAGAAGAAGTATGTGAAAGGGCCATGACAGACCAAGAAAAAGAGAAGTTGAGTTATATATATAAAAAAAATAAAAATGAATTAACAGTCAGAATCACTATGGAGGTCAACAGCTGTGTCCATGTTACATAATAACTGCCCTAGTGTATATTCTGCATCTAAATTTTCATCACTGTTTATTTTGACAATTGATAAATCATTTATCTGATTAAAGAACCAGGAAGAAGTAAACAAAAAGAAAAAAAAGGCATTGATTTTCTTCCTTTTTCAGTTCACTTTCAGTGTCAAAAAGGAAAGATGAGCACACATTTCTCAAATCAAAGCAGCATCTTCAAAAGTTTTAAAAAATATAATTGGGATGCGAATGGATGCAGCTTCATGACCAACTGACAAATCACAGCAGCTTTCATCTTCATGGTGTGTCTTTTTGCAGTTAGTGCAAAAATCAATCACCAAACTTTTTTTTTTTTTTTTTTTTAAATTCTAGGAGTAAACTCACAGCCAGTTCTAGCAAAGAAGGCATTTCCTCGGAAAACAATGTCATCAAATCTGTAGATACAAAACATTTTTTAGTCTACATGTGTGTAAATGCGGTTACAGATTTAAATTACAAACGTGGTGTTTATACTGATTTTAATACTGACCATAAGTATTTTCTTAGTTTATAAGACACCTGTGATGGGTCTTCAGTTTTCATTCTCTTTCTAACCACAGGCCTAGATATGAATGTTTACTCTCAGTCAGTTTCTCAACTCTGCATGTTCTGTAAGCTACTTTATCTCTAACAATACCACAAGGTGCAGCCTAACCCAACTCCCCAAAACTTCCCAGGATAACTCCAAGGTCTTACATTCTGTCTGTCTTTATCTTATTTTCTTTCTTCTGGTTAGAAACAGTGTCATACATCATATTAATCAATCACATTTCAGCTTAGCGCAGGCTACTATAAGTTAGACTGACTTCCTGGACAGGTCAGAACTGACTTCTGAGAGAGGGCGAAGCTTCATCTGTCAGTTTCTCACTTGTGCACAATAAAGGAAGGCCTCATTGACAATCAATCCATTCTCCACAAATTTCTTTGTCGTTTACACCTCCACAACAGTGGCTAATATTAGTATGTAATATGGACACAGCAAAAGAGTAAGTCCACACTAAGAAGGCAAATTAGAAAACATGTATTCTCTTGTTTTAAGCCTCAGACATTGCTACCAGCTGTGCTTATTCAGAGTGGAAAAGTCTAAAAATGCTGGCCTGGAATTTGAGTTTTTAATGATGAAAACAGCTTTTGTTAAGTGGCTTTTTGCAGGAGCCCAAACAGATGTTTGAGCTGCTTAGCTCTGCAGAGGAACAGAGCTGAGTCATTCCCACTCTGGACCAGGTGGAGGCAGTCATGCACCATTTTGCAGTTTGTTGGCTGAAAAAGACACAGGTCAACAACAACAACAACAACAACAACAACAAAAAACCTGAAATATTAGTGTGGATGTCTGTTGTTTTCACATGTTGACAGTTAAGAAAAAGAAAAGAAAAAAAAAAGCTTAAAAACACACTTCTCTCCAATCACATCACATTAATCAAATTACATTTTTAGGCATCTTTTCTTACATAGTTTTAGTTTTTCTTCTTACATAACCGTCATACGCACCTTTATATTATTATTTAGGTTTCATATCACATACAGATGCTATTTATTTCCACTAAGTCGCCAAAGGAATCAGTGTAAAATGAAGAACAACAACAACACTGTTTAAACACCACTGATAAGCCTGGCACACAGACTTCTTGTCATATTTATGTTGGCCAACTCAAAGGAACTGGTTGTTATTGGCAAACAAACTGTGTATCTGTAATTAGCAGCAACGTCTACAGCACTAGTATAAACATGTCCCTCGTAGCAGACAGCAGGTAGTGATGACTGGCGACATGTGTTAATTTGTGAATCAGCAGCAGCTTCAAAAGGGCAGTGGGTGACATCACTTTAAATTGCTTGTTGTTTTCTATGATTGTCAACAGTGAGGACGGAAATATGTCGCTTGGGTTTGGTTATTTCCTCTCCACAATAGGATTAATCATTTGGTAAAGTATTAAAAATCAACATCTCACAAAATAGACACAAACAGTTACATTTAGAAATTACAGCATAATTTGTGCATACATATTTCATCTCCGTAATGTCACGTGACCACATAAAATGTTAAAACCTACACTTCAAGTTCTGATGAGTAAAATGTGGCCAAGTCTGAGGGAAAAAAAAAAAAGAACAAACTGCTGGTGGGAGTTCACACCAATTGTACGGGACCCCGAACGGACTGCTGTTTTAGGCTGTTTACGCGTTGTGTCTCCACATCACATCTGTACAGCTGAACATCTGTTTAACGTTGGCAGTGATCTCATACCACAACAACCATCTGCACATATTTCTACATACTTAAAGCTGGAGCCCAGTGTAAAAGGAGGCCCATGTTGTGTCCAGCAGCAAGGTTTTTGGGTGCAAAAAGAAAAAAGTCTTTCCATCTTCGCAAGTTGAAAGAATTTCTGTTGAATTGTGTGGAAAAACTGGGTCACCACAATGTAGGAGCTGTGAGTGGCCACCCGATCACCATGGAGGTCGAACCGGCAAAACGACGATGTGCGAGACACTGAGCAAGCCACATGTCCACAGTAGTGTTTTCTTTAATGTTGGTAAGGATAAGCAAGAGACGTTTTGTGCTGTTCTGGGTCGTATTGCTCATTGGTCCATCTTCTGTGAGGCCACTTCCTCTCGTGGCCAAAGATGTGTCTCCAGGAGCTCCTTCACTCTTTGTGCTCGACTCTGATTAGATCAAGATTTGGCCCCTTCACACTCCAGCTCCGTTGACAGGTCCACTTCAGACATGCCCACATCCACACCCATGATGAGTGAAGTGTCTGATTCACTGCTGAGCTGTGGCTGGTGTTCACCTAAAGCAGGGCAGAAGAGACACAGGCAGTCAGGACTGGATAGAGATCAGTGAATTGGAAGAAGTTCTTTAATGTTAAGGTTGTGATCAGATAATGGGGAGCTCTACAGACGTTTTGGAGACCATTTTCTAACAAAAAAGAAAAAAAAAAAGAAAAAAATGAAAGCTGTTAATTTATCATTTTCTTAAATGAGAGAACAATACCAATTTTGTGGCAACACAAAATAAATAAAGGGGAAAAAATTGAAAAAAACAAAATGGTGATAGAAAAATAAAAGTCAGATAAAACTTTAACCGGACCACACGAGGGGATATTCTGAACATTTTGTGTAATTTCTATAAAATTTAGGCATGTGTAAATATCCATAGGACAATGGAAAACTATGAGAGAAAATCTATAATACTGCTACTACTACAAAGAGGAGAAGAAATAGAAGGAGCAGAAGAAGGAGAAGAAGAAGGAGAAGGAGGAGGAGGAGGAGGAGAAGAAGAAGAAGGAGGAGAAGAAGAAGAAACAGAAGGAGCAGAAGAAGAAGAAATAGAAGGAGCAGAAGAAGCAGAAGAAGAAGGAGCAGAAGAAGAAGAAGAAATACAAGGAGCAGAAGAAGAAGGATGAGGAGGAGGAGAAGGAGAAGAAGTAGGAGAAGACGGAGAAGAAGAAGAAGAAGAAGGAGAAGGAGAAGAAGAAGAAGGAGGAGGAGGAGGAGGAGGAGGAGAAGGAGAAGAAATAGAAGGAGCAAAAGAAGCAGAAGCAGAGGCAGAAGAAGAAGAAGGAGGAGGAGCAGGAGGAAGAGGAGGAGAAGAAGAAGGAGGAGGAGGAGAAGGAGGTGAAGAAGAAGGAGGAGGAGGAGAAGGAGGAAGAGGAGGAGAAGAAGGAGGAGGAGGAGAAGAAGAAGGAGAAGAAGGAGAAGGAGAAGAAGGAGGAGGAGGAGAAGAAGAAGGAGGAGGAGAAGGAGAAGAAGGAGGAGGAGGAGGAGAAGAAGGAGGAGGAGGAGAAGAAGAAGGAGGAGGAGGAGAAGAAGAAGAAACAGAAGGAGCAGAAGAAGAAGAAATAGAAGGAGCAGAAGAAGCAGAAGAAGAAGGAGCAGAAGAAGAAGAAGAAATACAAGGAGCAGAAGAAGAAGGATGAGGAGGAGGAGAAGGAGAAGAAGTAGGAGAAGAAGGAGAAGAAGAAGAAGGAGAAGGAGAAGAAGAAGAAGGAGAAGGAGAAGAAATAGAAGGAGCAAAAGAAGCAGAAGCAGAGGCAGAAGAAGAAGAAGGAGGAGGAGCAGGAGGAAGAGGAGGAGAAGAAGAAGGAGGAGGAGGAGAAGGAGGTGAAGAAGAAGGAGGAGGAGGAGGAGAAGGAGGAAGAGGAGGAGAAGAAGGAGGAGGAGGAGAAGAAGAAGGAGAAGAAGGAGAAGGAGAAGAAGGAGGAGGAGGAGAAGAAGAAGGAGGAGGAGAAGGAGAAGAAGGAGGAGGAGAAGAAGGAGGAAGAGGAGAAGGAGAAGGAGGAAGAGGAGAAGAAGAAGGAGGAGGAGAAGGAGGAGGAGAAGGAGAAGAAGAAGGAGGAGGAGGAGGAGAAGGAGGAAGAGGAGAAGGAGGAGGAGGAGAGGAAGAAGGAAGAGGAGGAGGAGGAGAAGAAGGAGGAGGAGGAAAAGAAGGAGGATGAGGAGGAGAATTTCAGTAATAATAATGCAGAAGGGCAGAATGATGACACTATTACTAATAATAATAATGCTCCTCTTCATCACTGTGGAGAACAACAATAATCCCAGTATGAACAACATCATGATCCCCATCACTCCCAGTACCTAACATTATGAGTCTGATGGAAGGCCCCCAGTCAGTCCAGTCCAGGAGGACGGCATCATGAAGGGGGGAAATCACAGGGGTTATGGAGGTGTCTGCAGACCCCCCCTGAGTTTTTTCTCAGCAGGCACTACGTCAATTGTTTTGAAACCAAACATACTGATGTCATAATCATACCTAACACTATTATCCATACCTTTTCAGAAACTTTTGCCCATATGAGTAATCAGGAAAGCAAAAGTCAAAGAGTGTGTGATTTGCTGAATGCACTCGTCACACCAAAGGAGATTTCAAAAATAGTTGGAGTGTCCATAAAGACTGTTTATAATGGAAAGAAGAGAATGACTATGAGCAAAACTATTACCAGAAAGTCTGGAAGATACTATTAAAGAAGAATGGGAGAAGTTGTCACCCGAATATTTGAGGAACACTTGCGCAAGTTTCAGGAAGCGTGTGAAGGCAGTTATTGAGAAAGAAGGAGGACACATAGAATAAAAACATTTTCTATTATGTCAATTTTCTTGTGGCAAATAAATTCTCATGACTTTCAATCAACTAATTGGTCATACACTGTCTTTCAATCCCTGCCTCAAAATATTGTAAATTTTGCTTCCCCACCCCGTAGTTGAAGACAGATGAGATAAAATATGATGTTATCGTCTCACTAAAAAAAAAAAAAAAAAAAAAAAAAGGACAGAACCAGAATCCAACAATCCACACTGACTGCAGCCGGAAAGAAAGATGGCTGCAATAGCGTTAAGGACAGCGCTCATTATTCTGGGCTAAAGACAGAAGACGATTGGTGATCCATCACTGGTGACGCACAGCGGCAGACATCCTGACAGGTCGGCTTGTTCGTCTCGTGCTAAATGCCCGTCAGTGTCACAGTCTCCACCAGCTCATTAGCGCTGCGACAGATCACCTCTAATTTACATTTTAATTAGTCTCGAGAATAATACCTGCTCGTTTCCGCCTGATTTACTACTTGTCAAACACACACAAGTAAACAGAAGTCCTCGTGACAGAAGCTGCTGCACCTCGTAGTAGACGATCAGGAAGTCCTACATCACACTGAGAAAGTACCTCCAGCTTTTGTTGTGCACATTTTGCAAAAAAAATACTCAAGTTTCTTTCTTTTCTTTTTTTTTTAATAGCAAATAAAATACTAACATAAAAACCTATAAAAATGAAAAATTCAAATTTTTCTCTTTGATTTAGTGCAAAAAAATTAAAAACAAATTAGGAAAATGTTTACATTTATGAACTATCTTTTCACAAAAAAAAATTTAATTACCTGAACAACCTCAAATTTCTTCTCATTTTTAGCTTACCGGCTGTCATCTGTCATCGTCTGTCGTCCGTTACAAAACTTTCAATCGTCTTCTCCGAAACTACAACTCTGATTGACACTAAACTTGGTATACAGCTTCTTTATGATGATGTCAACAAAAATTAGTGAAATTATTTGGATCCGGATCTGATTCTGGATTTGATGGATTTTGGATTCTGGATTTTGAAAAATTTCCCCATTATAAGAGATAGGAAGTGGATCGATGCAATAACTCAGTAAATATAAATGATATCCAATGTAAATTTCTACAGTCCAGCCCTGATGGGGAGATGACCAAAACATAATGTCTACATGCTGATCAGGATCTTCTTCTGGAAGAAAATTTAACATGGGCTCTTACGGGGAAAAAAATTTCAATCGTCTTCTTCTCCGCAACTCCAGTTCTGATTGACTTCAAACTTGGTATACAGCTTCTGTATGATGATGTCAACACAAGGTATTGAAATTTTTTAGATCTGGATCTGATTCTGGATTTGGTGCGACTTTGAAAAATTTTCCCATTATAACAGATAGGAAGTGGATTGATCCAATAAATCAGTATCAATGATATCAAGCTGGAATTTGAATTTTTTACAGATCTGATTGGAATACGAGCAAAACATGGGCTATTTTTGTAATATAATAAATGCACATAACTGGGTGATAATAAATGGCATCTGGATACATTTCCCAAAGCTTTTAATTTGGCCGGTAAGCTACAGGGCCATTGGTCCTATTTTTTTTTTTTTTTTTTTGTATTTTATTTATTTATTTATCTAGACAGGGACAATGCACAATATACATTAACCTTAAACAGGAGAGAGATGTAGTATTCCAGGTTGTAGCACTACTGCTAATTTCCACCTGTAGTTACAGGGCAGGCTGATGTTATCATTAAAAAAATACACATTAATAAAAACTAAAACAAACAAAAAGTAGTATAAGATGCATTTCTCAAAACGACGCACTCAAAACGACCTTTCTGGTGTTATTACCGTACTTTCCGGACTATTGGCTGCACCTGACTATAAGCCCCACCCACCCCGTCTCCAACATCTCACCATCAATTCATTGATGCCAAGCTTCCGTGTAGCAGCTCTATTTCCTTCAGTGACAGCCACATCAATTGTTAGCCCAGAAAACATCAATTAGTCACATCATTTTTAAGGCGCAGGTTCACAGCGTGTGGAAAAAAGTCGTGGCTTATAGACCGTAAATTACATTACTCAGAAATAGGGTAGAAGATGAACCTGTGGAGCTGAATTAATGAAGAATTCAGACCCAAGCAGAGCATTTACAGTTTATGTAGACCACAGGGAAATGTTTAAAAATGCATAATTTCATTAAAAATGTAAAAATATCACTCCTTTAAAAGAAAAAATAATCTGTGTTGATAAGATTTGCGCTTTCTCATCTTATATTACAGGCTTTGTTTTCATCTCCCAAAATTAATGAATTTTTAATAAAATACTGGGGCTAAAAATAGGACCAAGTACATGAACAGTAAAATAAATACAGGAAAATACCAGATTTTCACTGAAAAAATGCAAAATGGAGAGGGTAATATTATAATAAATAGTGATAAATCACTTAAGAAAGGTTAAGTGGGTGCTTCTATGAAACAGGGTACATTTTGGTATCTGGCAGTTTGTCAGCTTTTTAAACACGATAATAAAAGAGAAATTTAGACATATTTCCCCCCAGGATGTACCTAATGATGACCTCAGATAAATGCTAAAAAAGTCTACTCTTATTCTGAGCCATCCCAAAATTAATTAATTTTTATTCAAATACTGTGGCCAAAAATAGGACCAAAACTGGGACAGAAAAAGCTACCTAGGTGTCAGTGCATTTTATCTAGAAAACATGGCTTGAAATGGTTTTATTTACCATTATAAAGTCACTGTGTTAAATCTGATGATCCCAGTGGTTTTTCTAATGTAGACATGTGTTTTTTTTTTATCATGAATCGGCAGTCTCGTTCCAGGTTTCGTGCATAATCCATCGTGTCCACTTGCGTTACATGCAGAACCTTCCCATTTAGACGCATACAAATTGTTCCATTTTAAAAAGCAAAATATCACTCCTTCAAAAGAAAAAATAATCTGTAGATAAGATTTGCACTTTCTCAGTTTATATTAGAGATTTTGTTTTCATGTCCCAAAATTAATGAATTTTTAATAAAATATTAGGGTCAAAAATAGGACCAAAACTGGGACAGAAAAAGCTACCTAGGTGTCAGTGCATTTTATCTAGAAAACATGGCTTGAAATGGTTTTATTTACCGTTATAAAGACACTGTTAAATCTGACGATCCTACTGGTTTTTCTAATGCAGACGTGGTTTTTTCATGAATCAGCAGTCTCATTCCAGGTTTCGTGCATAACCCATCGTGTCCACTTGCGTTACATGCGGAACCTGCCCATTTACTCGCATATAAATTGTTCCATTTAAAAAGCAAAATATCACTCCTTCAAAAGAAAAAATAATCTGTTGATAAGACTTGCGCTTTCTCATTTTATATTTGAGATTTTGTTTTCATGTCCCAAAATTAATGAATTTTTAATAAAATATTGGGGTCAAAAATAGGACCAAAACTGGGACAGAAAAATCTACCTAGGTGTCAGTGCATTTTATCTAGAAAACATGGCTTGAAATGGTTTTATTTACCATTATAAAGTCACTGTGTTAAATCTGATGATCCCAGTGGTTTTTCTAATGTAGACATGTGTTTTTTTTTTTTAGCATGAATCGGCAGTCTCGTTCCAGGTTTTGTGCATAACCGATCATGTCCACTTGCGTTACATGCGGAACCTTCCCATTTAGACGCATATAAATTGTTCCATGTAAAAAAGCAAAATATCACTCCTTCAAAAGAAAAAATAATCTGTAGATAAGATTTGCGCTTTCTCATCCTATATTAGAGATTTTGTTTTTACGTCCCAAAATTAATGAATTTTTAATAAAATATTGGGGTCAAAAATAGGACCAAAATTGGGACAGAAAAGCTACCTAGGTGTCAGTGCATTTTATCTAAAAAACATGGCTTGAAATGGGTTTATGTACCGTTATAAAGACCCTGTGTTAAATCTGACAATCCTACTGGTTTTTCTAATGCAGACATGTGGTTTTTTTCATGAATCGGCATTCTCATTCCAGGTTTCGTGCATAACCCATCGTGTCCACTTGCGTTACATGCGGAACCTGCCCATTTAGTCGCATATAAATTGTTCCATTTAAAAAAGCAAAATATCACTCCTTAAAAAGAAAAAACTAGAAGCACTCGGAGAGCGCAGACCTCCGCCAAGGCTGATCACTGGCCCCCCCCGTGGGCCCCCCCCACCCCCGATCACCACCAAAATTTAATCATTTCTTCCTTATCCCATTTCCAACAAACCCTAAAAATGTCATCCAAATCTGTCCATAACTTTTTGAGTTATGTTGCACAGTAACGGACAGACAAACAAACAAACAAACAAACAGACAAACAAACAAACAAACCCTGGCAAAAACATAACCTCCTTGGCGGAGGTAATAATCTGTTGATAAGATTTGCGCTTTCTCATCTTATATTGGAGATTTTGTTTTCATGTCCCAAAATTAATGAATTTTTAATAAAATATTGGGGTCAAAAATAGGACCAAAATTGGGACAGAAAAAGCTGCCTAGGTGTCAGAGCATTTTATCTAGAAAACATGGCTTGAAGTGGTTTTATGTACCGTTATAAAGACACTGTGTTAAATCTGATGATCCTACTGGTTTTTCTAATGCAGATATGTGGTTTTTTCATGAATTGGCCCTCTCATTCCAGGTTTCGTGCATAACCCATCGTGTCCACTTGCGTTACATGCGGAACCTGCCCATTTAGTCGCATATAAATTGTTCCATTTAAAAAAGCAAAATATCACTCCTTCAAAAGAAAAAAATAATCTGCTGATAAAATTTGCACTTTCCCAGCTTATATTAGAGGTTTTGTTTTCATCTCATCTGAGTTTTTTAGGCTGTGATCCATATAAAGTCATACCATACTCTCTCCTTGAAGAAAAACTGTTTACAAAGCTAAAATAAGCTAAAAATCTCTGCAGTAATGGCCTCAGATCCTGTTTTAACCTTTACATGTCAGCGTTTAAACCTCTGACAGTCCCTGAGGCAGTGCAGACTGACCAGGACTTTGGCAAAAGTTACTTCATCTTTTCTTTCCATTCTTCAAACACAGTGTGAAAGTATGCCATAAACTTGAAGCAGATTCCTGAGCAGGCAAAGAAGAACAGCAGGGCTGACGATGAAACGACCGGGAAGACAGAAAGTTTAAATACATCAAGCTGGACAGACTGATGTGAAAATCTAACACAGACTCATTACACATCTGTGTGAACCACATAAACAGATGGTAGATTTAGAAGCAGCGTTTTGCATGTTTCATGACTTTTTTGCGTTAAATTACTCTCCAACTGTCAGATACATTCAAAGGAGGATCCAATGAAGAGAGAAAAAAAAAACAAAAAACGTGACATTTAAAGGATAATAGTAATAGCATTTTAAATAAAACATCATAATTTCATAAAAAAAAAAAAAATAAAGACCCAACGTTTTGAGACACAGGTCATAATGTTAAGAAAAGAAAATGATAATATTTCAAGGAAAAACAGTTATGAGAATAAACTCATAAATAAGGTGACGTTTAGTCAAAGAATCTGTCGCTTATCTAGCATCTCATTAATATAAGTTTCACAAATAACAAAATAAGCTCCACAGATTCAAACTTACGTCATTGGACATAAAAATGTGACTTTTTACTTGTATAATTCAAATTTTATTCTCTTAACATTGTCTATTTTCTTGACATATTATTTCATTATTCTTGTAATATTAAGACAATATATTAACCATATAGGTAAACACAGTACAGTATATTATGTTAGAGACGTTATTGATGATGATTATTGTTGAGCTATTGCAGGGGTGTCAAACTCATTTTCTTTCAGGGGCGACATTCAGCTCAATTTGACCTCCAGTGGGCCGGACCAGTAAAATAATAGCATAATAGCCTATAAATAATGACAATTCCAAATTTTTTATATGCAAAAAAACAAAACAAAACAAAACATTAAATTATGAAAACATGTACATTTTTCAAACTATCCAAACAAAAAACAAAGTGAATAACCTGAAAAAATTAAATTTCTGAAGAAAAATTAGAAGAAATAAAACTAAGAAAAATTTGATCAATATTATACCTCAACTTATGATTTATACATGTGCAATACAGATCAGATCTACCGAGACACAAAACAGGCAGAATATTGTTAAAATTGCACTTATTTTTCTTTAGACATTTCAGGTTGCTCATATTTGTTCAGGTTTTTGACGTTTTATTGTTAAAGGATATCAGAGTTTAATGTTCTTTGCAGTAAATCAAAAAGAAAAAATTGATGTTGCCATTATTTAGAGGCATGATATCATATTATTTTTTTCACGTTAAACCAAGAAGAAAATTTGGAGTCATTATTTCTCGGTTATGATGCTACTATTTTTGAGTTTGACGCTCTTGACTGTTGATATCTTCTGCACTTTGCAAATTCATGCCACGGGCCAGATTGGAACCTTTGGCGGGCCGGTTTTGGCCCCCGGGCCGCATGTTTGACACCTGTGAGCTATTGCCTTTTTATTTCTAGAAACTATTTATCGAGATTTTCCATCACAGCAACGAGACAATAATTAGTGTTTTGTTAACCCTTTCATGCACGAATTATGAGAACCTTAATCAAAATTTTTTTCTGAGTGTTTTTATTCTTCTTCAGGCATGAAAAAAAAAACAATGTGATCGAGAATTTTCTTCTGAAAAATAAATTAAAAGAAAAAATAAAATAAAAATAATTTTAAATTTTTTTTAAAAATACATTAAAATAATAATAATACTGATCATAATAATAAAAAAATTCTTATGAACCTATTTTTGGTGAAGTTGCAAAAATGTCCACTCAGCTGGACACCACACGTTTAATTTTTGACGCACAGAAACATGTATTTACTGATAAATTGTGTGAAAACTATGGGGAGGGTTTGTGATTCTGGGGGTTTATGCTCAGAAGAGATCTACATAATGTTACCAATTCATGTCAGAAAAGATATGTAGTGTCTTAAAACTTTAATAAAGATATGTGTTAAAAAAAAAAAAATAAAAAAAAAATACAAAAAGAACAACAAAATCCATGAATATAGAAAAGAAAAGCTGTAGAATAGCTGTCCACTGTAGTGACCAGTATGCATGAAAGGGTTAATTACTTTAGTAGTTGTGATTGTTTTACAGCAGACAGTGAATTAACTACACAATTGGACTCAGTTAAAAACCAAACTGTGACGGTCGAGGTCATGTCTCCATTTTTCCCCTGCAGATTCTGAAGATGTGGATGTTAGCACTGAACCCACCATAAATTACTTCTGAATCTTTGCAGGTATTTGAATGGCTTTTCCCACTGCAGTGTTATTCCAACACTGGACAGACTTTGTAATTGAATTTCAACAACAGACTCTGACATGTACTAGTACTACTATTAACATACAATACTGCCTGACAAATAATACAGTTTTCCTCTAACTATTCCAAATACACACAGTATAGGTGCCATATGCATGGTTTGTGTTACTGATAGCAATTTCAGTTTTGTTATTAATTAGTGATTAGTAATTTTATATTTTAATTGCATTTAAAAAGGTGTTACATGATTGTAATTTAATATTTGCATTATTATTTGCACGGTCATGGTGTTTTGGTTATTTCATGTCAATATACTGACGAGTTGCTAAGGATAAAAATAAGAGCCTGTAGCTTTAAGAGAGTCCGATGAGCTGGGGGGTGCTACGTGCCTGGGGGGTATACGGCATTAGAGCTGACATGTTTTCTGTCCGTGTTCGGACTGTGTGGATAAGTTTGTATCTATTTTAGCCGTGTTTGGACAGAAAACATAGGCAGTGGATTCCTGTATGTATTTACTTTTTATTTTTTGTATTTTGCTTAATAAATCTGAGAGGATTAACTTTTGTGGAGGACATAGTTTTTACAACACGAGTCAGCCATAAGCTCCAGTGGAAGGTTTTATTGGAAAACCTACACACAGACAAGCTTTCTCTCAAATTCAACATACAGCCATAAACATTTGATCTTTATAAGACAGACTAAATCCTTTTTTTTGACGCATTTTCAGCTTAAAAAGGGTAAGAACTAAAATAGTAAGTATGAACATGTGGATGCACTAAAAAAAAAAAAAAAAACAGGAGCGGAGGTTTCAGTTTAGGACCTGGGTTTTTACATAAGGTGGTAAAATGCTGTAAATATTTATATATGTGCTGCTTGGATCAGGTTGTGACTTTCTGAGCAAAGAAACTACTACTGACACAAATACACTACTGGTGAAAACATGAGCAGGTGGCCACCAGCCTGGTTTTGAGCTTTAAAATGAAAAGCAGAGAAAAAAGCTTGTTTTATCCATGTATTTGTGTAGAATTTGAATAAGTCCCATTATAAAGTTCAGGTGCATGAAAAAAATGATGTGGCTTCACTACAATGAGCAAAAAAAATATAGACAAAGCCCCCCCCCCCCCCCCCCCCCCCAATAGCCATATTAATTTAAATTAATTCATATAAACTCAAAACGGATAGTAACTGTTACAAATAAATTATTACAAATATTAAATTATTTAACTCGTCGTATTGTGGCTGCCTCCGCTGCTACTGCCGCCACAATAATACTAGCAAATTAGGCTACTGGCATTATTACCTCTGCCAAGTGTAACGGCAGAGGTAATATTTGTTTGTTTGTTTGTAATTTGTTTGTCTGTTTGTTTGTTTGTTTGTGTGTCTTCTAGCAAGATAACTCAAAAAGTTATGGACGGATTTGAATGAAATTTTCAGGAAATGTTGATACTGGCACAATAAACAAATGATTAAGTTTTGATCTGATCTGCCTCGGCGGAGGTCAGCGCTCTCAGAGTGCTTTTCTAGTTATCATATATTTTGTATTATTACAACAATTATTATTTTCCCCCTCACTCCCCCCTCTCTCTTTCTCACTTTCATTCACACTCCCCTCTTCCCCTCTTCCCTATCGCCCCTAACCAAGCTATATTGTTTAGCTGCTCTTTACATTTATGATCGTTTTCATTGTAATATGATATTGTCATTGTTACTTCTGCCAGGAGGTATTGTGATCACTTTGCTTTGTGTGTTTGTTTGTTTGTTTGCAACTTTACGGGAAAACTATTACAACCATCTTTACCAAATTTTCCCACAGATAGGCCTAGGCCCTGGGACAAACCCATTAAATTTTGGGCCAAGTAGGCCAAAGTTCAAGGTCACAGCAAGGTCACAAAATCTCAAATTTTCCTATCTCTCATCATTGAGCAATTTTCGAAAATTCATAAAAAATTTAAAATGACCCCGATTAGCCTCCAATTTGATCCACCCATAGCTTATAACAACATCTTGTATCTGGCACAAAATTGTCCACATCCACTGTGGAATGTGGACTCTGTGGACATTTCAATTTAAGATTGAAAATCCCATTTACGACACATTTTTCATTCTAACTCAACAAATATTGATTGGAATTTAATCTAATTTGACATACACATGACTGGTACTAAGCTTCAACTTTTTCTGCTGTGTGGAAAAACCTTGAAACTGTTTAATTACCTCCACCAAGGAGGTTATGTTTTTGCCAGGGTTTGTTTGTTTGTCTGTTTGTTTGTTTGTTTGTTTGTCTGTCCGTTAGTGTGCAACATAACTCAAAAAGTTATGGACAGATTTGGATGAAATTTTCAGGGTTTGTTGGAAATGGGATAAGGAAGAAATGATTAAATTTTGGTGGTGATCGGGGGTGGGGGGGCCCACGGGGGGGGGGGGGCCACTGATCAGCCTTGGCGGAGGTCTGCACTCTCCGAGTGCTTCTAGTTTAAAAAGAAATAGTCGATCCACATGTGCACACCATTCGGGGTGCTTGGCGGAGGTTTGCGTTCTCTGAACACTTGTTGTTGTTTGTCATTACTCTAGTTAACTATCGCTCATAAAAAAAAAAAAAAAAAAAAAAAGTGACCCAACACTGAACTTCCCGACCACTTTTTCCACTAGCATTAAACTTCCTTGTGCCTTTCTGCTTCGTGTGTTAAATAAACGTGTGCCATCTGTACTCACTGCTGGCGATGACGTGGCTTTCTCCTGCCTGAGGCGCTGTCCCCACATCAGCGTGGAGCTGCTGCAGGCCCACAGCTCTTCCATCTGGATCCAGCACCACTGAACTCTCATTCACCGTGATTTCACTGGCTCCGCTGATGGGATTGGTTGGAGGACCCCCGACCGACGTGTCATAGTCTGGAGGAACGTCATCGGAGCAGTCAGCGTTGAGCTAGATAAACACACGACACATACACCATGAGCATGTCAGTGTTTGTACGAGTCATAAGAGCCGTCGGTTTATTCAGTTAAGTTGCTTTTATTGAGTGTGACAGTAAAACGGGGCCTACCGGGATTCCCAAGGCCTTGAGGATGTTCATTTTACACATGGGACACGTCCGGTGGTCTTGTAGCCACGGGTCTACACAGTGTTTATGGAAAACATGCCTGAACAAACAAATTAAACATATGACACATGGAAAACTGCACAGGGAAGCAACTATGATGTGTTTTTTTAGAGATATTTATGCCTTGAAACCCTGAAAACCGATAAGGTAAGATGAGAGAGAGAGAGAGAGAGAGAGAGAGAGAGAGAGAGACAGAGAGAGAGAGAGAGAGAGAGAGAGAGACAGAGAGAGAGAGAGACAGAGAGAGCGAGAGAGAGAGAGAGAGAGAGAGAGAGAGAGAGATTTTATTTATCCCAAACTGGGAAATTATAGTGTAGCAGCAGCATGACACACATACAATAATAACAGAGTACCTCAGCAAACATGAGTAAAAAAGAAATACAACACAAAAGCAAACACTAAACATAATAAATTTTAAGTATAAAAAGATCAGTATGAGTAATTGTAAAAGTTGTCAGAGTTACTTACTTGCAGGGTAATATCCTCACAACATCATTAGCCTTATATCCTTCAATGCAAACTGCACAGTTGTCAAAATCTGACTCTGTCTCCTAAAATACACAAAAGAAAAGGAAGCCATTAATGGTTCCAACAATTATGCAAAATGCATATGTAGAGTGTACACTGTATATTAATAATCTCACATTTAGACTAGTACAGTATAGATGGGACAACATTGTCTTGTTGAATTTAACATTTTTGAAACAGTTACGATAAATCATCTCTGAAGTTTATATAAAATCCTCTGTTTTCAGAGTGAATATATTCACCTTGTCTCCTTTCTTAATGGTGCGTGTTTGAAGCTTACTGATGGCTTTTTTGGCAGCATCTCCCAGACGTCTCTGTGGAAAAAAACATCAAATTCATCCTGACAAAAACGTTTTTCTTCCATCCATTCACCCTTTTTCTCTGGAACTTCACTTTAACTTTTTACCAGCTTTAAGATGATCTATAAATACAATTTATGATGCATTTTAACTCAGATGCAACCTATTTATTTCATACGTATAATAAACATGATACATGGTCAAACAAGGGAATGTTTGCATTTGGGTCTTTATATGAAGCTGGGTTTATTTTGGTATCTGGCACTTTCCCAGCTTTTTAGACCCAATAATAAAAGAGAAATTTGGACACATTTTCCCTCAGGATGTACCTAATGATGACCTTAGATAAATGCAAAAAAAATTATACTCTTACTCTGAGCCATCCCAAAATTAATGAATTTTTATCCAAATTTTGGGACCAAAAATAGGACCAAAATTGGGACAGGAAAAGCTGCCTAGGTGTCAGTGGATTTGATCTGGAAAACATGGCTTGAAATGGTCTTATATACCACTATAACCAAAGACGCTGTTAAATTTGATGATCCTGGTGGCTTTTTTAATCCAGACGTGTGGGTTTTTCATGAATCTCAGTCTCATTCCAGGTTTCATGCGTAACCCATCGTGTCCATTGGTGTTACATACAGAACCTGCCCATTTAGACGCATATAAATTGTGAGTGATTTTGCAAACACTGATTTTTTTGAAACACTCTGCCTTACATAATTATCGTACTTTCCGGATTATAAACTGCTACTTTTTTCTCCTTTTGAATCCTGCGGCTTATACAGGGTGACCCAAAAAAACGGGAATTTTTGAAGTGCGTATTGGCAGACATGAGCAAGTGGCAGCACTGCGAGACAGTGACCTTGAGCAAGTAAACACACCCCCATTTTAGTAACCACTGGCGGCTGTGTGAGAATTGTTCAGTAACCGTGTGATCTCAAGATTCGGTAACGTTCCCTGGCCCCCTAGATCGCCAGATTTGTCCGTTTGTGATTTTTTCTTGTGGGGCTATCTCAAGAGTAAAGTGTACACGACTGGACCAAGAACTCTGGATGAGTTAAAACAGAGAATTCAGGATGAAATTCACAGTATCCCAGCTGAGATGTTGCAGCAGTCAATTAGGAATCTCAACAGCGGATTTCAAGAATGCATTCGTACAGGAGGACGCCATCTACAGGAAGTAATTTTTAAAAAATGAAAATTCCATCATTGTTTCTTAAATGGCGTGTTTTAAGGTTTCAATTACTATGAATAAAATATTTTTCCTCCATCATTCTTGGTTTTATTGGATTGTTAAAAAGTTCCCGTTTTTTTGTGTCACCCTGTACAACGATGCAGCTCTGGTACAGATTTTTACAGGCTAACAGCCTCCAGGGGGCGCTCTACCAGGAAGTGCAAAAGTGAGACAGACAGGTGGAAGAGGTGATGAAGAGGAGAAGTTTTAATCTTGACTTTTAACAATCATTTTGCATGTCATGCACAAACCCTCATCATGGAAAACACACGAAGACACACACACATATTTTGCAGCTTTTAAGTTAAAAGCAATCGATGTGTCTGTCTAAGAAGGAAATAGAGCTGCTGCACGGAAGTGCCATTGAGCAACAACGGAGGAGAGACGTAGAAGGTGCGTGACGGAGCCTTTCTGAGGATGTTCAACTCTGACGCTGAAGAGGACGACTTCAGTGGTTTCAGTGAGCAGAAGGAAGATGAAGATAGTGATCAATGACTTTTCTGGGTTTTTTAACCAGCCTGTTCCTGCCGTTTTACTGCCGTGTTACAGGCAGTGTTTGGAAAAAAGCAGTTAAGGTATGGAAATAAATATTTAATCTTTCTGTTTACCATCTTTCTGTGTAAATATCTCAAGTCACTACGTGGACACCAGTGGCTTATAGTCAGGTGCAGCTTATATTCTGGTGCGCCTTATAGCCCGGAAAGTACGGTAGTTCAATTCCCAAAATGTACCTGTGAAAGAATAATAAGATATTTGAAAAAATAGTAGTGTGTAATTTTTGTGTCCTTTTTACCGTGTTAGATGCAGATTTTTGTATGCGCACGTAAAAAAAAAAAAAAGTGTTATATCTCAGTAAATATTTCTTTTTAAAATAGACCCAAAGTGCTTCTAAACTTGCTTCATAACATTAATCTACATCTTGTGAGAACTTTTAGCCCCTCTGTCCTGCTTTTAGGGACCAGTTTCACAGAAGTACCCATTTTTAGACTCAGTTTAAGGTATGTTTTGGGACCAATAAAAGGCCACACACACACAAAAAAAAAAAAAAAACCCTCAAAAATTCAGTTAACTGACATGAAAACATACTGATACAAACTTGAACCATAGTTTCCAGCCAAACTAACCACCATCTGTTTCACCTTACTGCTCAGATTGGAAGCAGATTCGTGGTTGAATTCTTTGTACTATATAAATCAATATAATTCACAGTGAAAATGAAAACAGCGGTTGCCATGGCACCCACTCCTGTCATAACAGGCGGGGTGATGGATTGTCACTACAGACGTCACTAGAACGTCAGAGGCGGTCGTTCGTAATACAGAGAGGGCAAAACAACTATTTGCATTGCAGGCTTGGTGGACCAGAGGGCTGAGCTGGTTGATGGTTCACTGGTTCGGCGTGTCTGTGTTGGGCCAGCTGTCAGCCTAAATATGGCCTCTTCAGCCTCACGGGGACGACGCCACACGGAAAAATACACGGATCAGAGTCAAGACCTCAGCACCATCAGCCCTATTAGAACCACAGCAGATACTATTAAACTAAAAACACACACACCCACACACACACAGACAGTTGTACCTGGTTGCGGTCTCGTGCGTTAGCGTAGCGAAACCTCTGGATGTAGTAGAAGACCAGCCACGCCAAGGAGATGATCATGAGAACGATGAAGGAGATGGAGACAAACACCACCGATGTTCTGCTCACGTACTTCTGCAGGTTACGGGTTCCTATCGTGATGTGCACCATGACCACAACGTCCTGCTCCAGCAAGGCCACGATCTCTCGACCTTTGTGCTCCGAGATCATGATGGCCACAACATCACCTGTACCTGCAGCACACGCCACAAAGACGAAAACACAGAAGAAATGACTGAAAATAATCACACACATAAAGAAACACTGTAGGTACTGAAGCCTGATGGCACCATCCATCAGTCCATCCATCCATCCATCCATTCAACCAACTGTCCCTCCATCCATCCATCCATCCACCCATCCATCCAATCATATGTCCATCTATCCATCCATCCAATCATACGTCCGTCCATCCATCCAACCAACCAATCATCCATCGAACCAACCATCCATCCGTCCATCCATCCATCCGTCCGTCCATCCATCCAATCATACATCCATCCATCCGTCCGTCCATCCATCCATCTGTCCATCCATCCATCCGTCCCTCCATCCGTCCATCTATCTATCCATCCGTCCATCCAACCAACCAACCAACAACCAACCATCAATCCGTCTGTCCATCCATCCGACTATCCATCCATCTGTCCATCCCTCCATTCATCCAGCCATCCATCCGTCCATCCATCTATCCATCCGTCCATCCAACCAACCAACCAACCAACCAACCATCCATCCCTCCATCTGTCCAACCAACCAACCAACCAACCAACCAACCAACCATCCATCCATCCATCCATCCATCCATCCATCCATCCATCCATAATAATTATAATAATAATCAGGGTTCCTAAAGGTTTCTCCATTTCACAGCCATACTGTTAAAAAAATGGTGACTCCTAGAATTACGAAAAATGTATTTATTTACTGCAGCGCCTTGTTTCTTACCATTCCGAGTCACTTCTGACCAGGGGCTGCCAAATTACAAATAATTGGTTCCTAGTGAGTAGACTAACGTTACTTTCTTTGCAGCTGACATTTCCCAGACACATAAACACAAAACATCCAACAAGTTTATGGACCTACCACATCAAATTTAATACTTTTAAAGGACTTTAAGGTATTAACCTCCTAAGACCCATCTATGGGTTTTCTGTCCACATTTGTGGACAAGAGTTTCACAACTTTATAAAAAAAAAAAATAAAAAAAAAAAAAAGAGAAAACTGTCCACCACAAAGGACATTCCATTAAAATTTTGAAAACTGCATCTGAAAAAACTGTTGCATCATGATGTTTCCAATATAGGCACTTATTTAATAAAAAACAAAAACAGCTTGCACTTTGCTGACATTTCCTGGCTCTTAGGAGGATAAATGCAGATTTGTACATTCAACACTTTTAAGACTTTTTAAGACCCTGCAGGAACCCTGAATAATACGCGCACTCATTTGTTAGCTTATTACTGTGATGGAAAACAAATGCTTGTTTTCAAAATATCTGACTTGTTTTCTAGACACTTTGGTCCTTACATCATAATAGGATCAAGAATTGAAACCCTGTCACTTTAAATCTGTGTCAATAAGTCCAAAAATTTCCAATACATTTCCCTAAATTTTGTCAACAGTGTAGCTTAATATGTTATTTAACACATCATAGGACAATTTAAGTGAATTTCCAGGGGGAACTGCATGTTAAGCACTTTGGCATAAACCTTGTCAAAATCAGTGGCATTTTGATGAAACCGTGTCACTGAGCAGATTTTAAAATATTTTTGGTCAAAAAATTTATTTTATGCAATCATCATCCTTAATATTTTCAAGTACTTACAAATACCTACTGAAATATGCAACACACATTGATATAAGTTGTATATGTACAAAGTTAGAGCCCATTGAACACAACACATGTAACTGTGTCACTGCTTGACTTCACCAGTTTGTTTTTTGCTGAGTGGTATCATTAACTTACATTACTTTATATCAACATGTGCTGAGCCCTGTGTAAACTCTTGTGACCTGTGATTGGTAAACACTTGGAATATTCATTAATTGTGTATTAAAAAAAAAAAAAAAAAACCTCAACATCTTACGTAGTAAGTAGTAGAGATGTAGTGATTGAAGCAACATTTCTATTAAGAGGTCAGTGTCTGTGAGCTGTACCAAAAGAAGACGAGGGTTATCTCTCACATTAGGACACTCAACTATGGACAAGCATTAATTCATGCAGTAAAAAAAAGCCTAAAAGAAATATTGAAAACACTGTGCTTACAGCTCTGATTACATTTATTTCATTTGCTGATACAAAAAAATCATATCCTATCTCAAATATCTTTCAGATACAGGTACAAAAGATGTTGTAATGTCAAAGCTTTTGTTGTTCACACCAACCAAAGCAACAGATGGTTCCTGGCAGGACACCTGTGACAGAGAGGGAGGCTTTAGCTGCTCAGGCTAAGCTCCCAGCAACCTGCCTGATCATGAACCAACACAACCTTTGACTCAGGCTTTGGTTTAGAGTACATTTATGACCTTGGAGATCAGCCTACGTACTTCTAAGAATAGAACTTTTAGGGATTTTCCATTTCCTCATGAATACATGGTAGTGTACTTTAATTTCCTTAACCAGATTAGAAGAGATTTTTCATATCGATGACACTTTCCTGCTATAAAAACATCATTACTGTTTCAATTTACTTCAAACTTGGCACATATATAGAGGCAATTAATATTCTGACATTAGCACGTGCATAGACATGATGACATCAGCTGGATCGATGCCAAAATAAGCTACAATATGTGCGAGGGGCGGGGCTTGTGCCTGGCACTACTTGTTCATTCTGTGCTTTTTAGTTGAAGGATATTAACTCTGGTCTACATTCAAAGATGGTAAAACACAAGAAAGAAGACTTCAGACCTGAGCTTCAGTAGAAACATCCCAAAACCTGGTAGTTAACCCTCTGGTATCCCATCCAGCAAGGCCCTTACTAAGCACCAAGTGTGCCTTTTTGGCACACTTGTGGAATAATGTCAAAAAATTTTTCATAGTTTGTTTTTAATTCTTTTACACTTTTTTCTATTTCATCAACTTGAGCCGTAAATAAAAATACCAAATACTCAATAATTGTCACATTTTTTAACCCTTTAAATGCTGTGTTTGTAATGTAAACAAACCATTTTTTTTTGGAATGCAAAAAACAAAAACAAAATTTTTTTTCCAAAATACTACATAAAAATCGGATTACATATTTGATTTTTTCATCCTGGCATATGTCAATGATTAACTCCCAACACTGGTTAATTTGCATTATTATTTTTGGCGCTAGGTCAAATGTTCAAAAATACTAGCTATCACTGTCACCAATGCCCATAAAATGCACACCTACTGTATAAATCAAACTATTAAATATTATATATTGATTTATTTTTCTGCTCTAATTTGATTTTATTTGTGTAAATCAAGGTCAGCCCTAATCATACATATCAAATGGAAGAAACAGTGCGTTTTAGGCACACTTGGGAGACAGATGCTAGTCTGGTAATTTTCTTTTGTTTACAATGTGCAAATTTTAGTTGGTGGCCAGAATTTTAAAGATCATGCAAAAATGAACAACTTTAGAATTCTAACCTTATTTAAATTGTGAAAAATAATATGAAGTTTTTTAAAACAAAGTGCAAAGTGTGCCTAAAAGGCGCACCCTGATACCGGAGGGTTAAGGACTAATGAAAGCACGATTATAAATATATTCCATTTCTGCATTTAGATCTGCTTAAATCAGCAAATGTTTCACACACTGATCCTTTAAAACACACAAGAATCTGTCTACAAAGGAATTTTTCTAGAGAGGCTGTAATCGAATTGTCATGAACCTAAAACAACTCAAAAGTTTCAAGTGACATTAACAGTTGTACAGTTGTGGGTTGACATTTCCAGGAACAGCCTGAACACAGTTACATCATATTTCCTCTGCTGCCTGTTTTATGACTGAGGCTCCATGAAGTCATAAAGGCTTCCCATGGTGTTTCACTGCCTCCGTCAGTCGCTACAAACCAGTGGCTGCCGTCACCAGCGATCCGACGATTCCTCACATCCTGCAGAGCGGTGCATAAACACATCCACACCACACTTTGAGGTGATTCTTACTCAAAGCCGAGCCAGCTGTGTTTCCTGAGCGGCTACAGGCTTTTTATCCAACAATCATCATTTTCAGGATGCAGTTGCAATGCATTAAAGGTGTCAGTGTCATAAATCCCTTTATGCAACAGTCGTGTTGTAAAACCTGCACAGCTGCTTTGTTTCCTGGCTTGTGGTGATGCCTGGTAGTGAGACCTGAACTTTGTATTTAAGCCAGAATCAGCACAAGCAGCTGGAAGACATCAGCTATTTTCATCAAGACTAAGGATAAGAGAATACAGGATATTTTAGCTCAAAAGATATATACTGAACAACAAAAGAAACGCAAGTATGTTTCGGTATTGGTTTATAAGGGGAGTTTTATTATGAATATTGGTTTCATATGAGATATTTATATCCAGCTGTGAAATTCACAGTGGATCTCTCTTGCTGTCCTTGTAGCACTGAGTTGACGGTCACGGAGATGGGCCAAGCGAATATGGCGATCCTGATTACGGGTGGTCACACGTGGTCTTCCAGATCTTGGTCTGTCCCGAGTGGTCCCTGTGTCACGGAATCGTGTCCTCAGCCTACTGATGGTGGACTCGTGCACTTGCAGACGTCTGGCAAAGTTGCGAGCCGTTAAACCAGCATCAAGCATACCAATGGCGCGTTCTCTCAGATTATCGTTAAGGCGAGGCATCGTGGTAATGCAGTAACTTTTGAATCTTACCATTTCTTTTTATAGCCCCCGGATAAACAAAGGGAATTGCCATTCCCATTTGTTGCTCCCACTACCATATCACTCAAAACGTACCGCACCTCCGATACTTTGTGCTCAACACCACTCGTGGTCGTGTTTGCCTGCAAACACACGCTCCAATGGTTACAACTCACTTATTGTAATGTGTATCTCAGTAAACAACTCAACAGGACAGCTGAACTCTTGCCTAAATTAACGACCAAAACTTGCGTTTCTTTTGTTGTTCAGTATATTTTAAATAAAATATCTGTTGAATATTTTGTTGGTCGCCAGCAAGAAAGTAATCACCAGGAAATGGATGACTGACAAACTACCCACATTAGAAGAGTGGATAGAATGTGTTAAAGAAAAGTCTCTAATGGAGAAACTCACATTTGCTTTGAGACTAGAACATGACAAATTTGAGGAATGCTGGAAACCATGGATGGACTTTATGAACACTCAAAGGGAACAAATCGTGACACCCATTGTTGTTTAGCTACTATTACTGTTGTTTGCGTTATTATTTATTTATTTATTTTATGTTTTGCTGTTTAAAAAAAAAAGGAGGCAGGGGGGTCAAGAAGTGAAAAAACTGGAGATATACATAGAAAAACAATTGTATACAGGGTGGGGAAGCAAAATTTACAATATTTTGAGGCAGGGATTGAAAGACAGTGTATGACCAATTAGTTTATTGAAAGTCATGAGAATTTATTTGCCACAAGAAAATGTACATAATAGAAAATGTTTTTATTCTATGTGTCCTCCTTTCTCAATAACTGCCTTCACACGCTTCCTGAAACTTGCGCAAGTGTTCCTCAAATATTCGGGTGACAACTTCTCCCATTCTTCTTTAATAGTATCTTTCAGACTTTCTGGTAATAGTTTTGCTCATAGTCATTCTCTTCTTTCCATTATAAACAGTCTTTATGGACACTCCAACTATTTTTGAAATCTCCTTTGGTGTGACGAGTGCATTCAGCAAATCACACACTCTTTGACGTTTGCTTTCCTGATTACTCATATGGGCAAAAGTTTCGGAAAAGGTATGGATAATAGTGTTAGGTATGATTATGGCATCAGTATATGTTTGGTTTCAAAACAATTGACGTAGTGCCTGCTGAGAAAAAACAACTAAATGTTCATTGTAAATTTTGCTTCCCCACCCTGTAGATAGACTGTTTTGTTTTTTTCTGAAAAGAAAAGAAAAGAAATATAGAAAATCAACACTGTAAAATGTTATATGTGCATGTGAATGTAAAACATGTAAATTCTCCATTACAGAATGGAATAAAAATTTGAATTATTAAAAAAAAAGAGATATATTTTAAAAGAAAATGCATCATCTGAATGATCTGACATGGACTGAAACAGGACAATACCCAAGCTAACTCAACCCTCTGATCATGATGGGATAATACGAGGGCTGTTCAATAAGTTCATGGCCTCACCCAGAAATACTGGTTGTTATAATACAGGATGTTACATTCTTTCGTGATGGGATAGTGATGCTTGAACATCGATGGACCAAGTGCATTGCTGTAAATGGAGATTATGTTGAAAAATAAAATATAAATTGTCAGTCTGTGTTGTTCTGTTCTGGGTGAGGCCATGAACTTATTGAACGGCCCTCGTATTGTGACTCACTGACCTGCTTCTTTACCTTACTGTACTTTAAATTTTGATACTGCCCTGTCTGTACTTGTTGACATCTGTTGCTTCTTATGTCTTTACATTTTCATTTTATTGTCCGTTTGTTAAAAAATGTAAAATTTGTCAAAAAAGAAGAAAAGAAAATGCATCTGAGCAGAAACAGCAAACAATGATGATAAGAGATATCATTGTGCTGTTGGTACATACGTTAAGTGTAAGACATAAATGGTACAAACGGCTTGTGTGTGCAAAAACCACAACAGAATAATCCAGTTGGCATTAATTCCACAGTTGACACAAAGGTTTATTCTGTATTATCCTCTGCCGGCTATCTCACATTGTGCATGTATTAAGCAAACCCTGTTACAAATGGTGACCAGGAAAACAAACGTGTGTATTTGGATAGCAAACAGATGGCAGTGTGCTGTTCTAATCAGGTTCTCACATTTCATTATCAATGTTTTGTGTTCTGTTTTTTACTCAGGAAAATGTGAAAGTAAGCATGAGGTGGGAAGACAGTTACCAAAATACTGAATCTTAATCACTTACTGGTGAATATAAATGTTAAATGTGGAATAGAAATACATGACTGGGCACATAACCTCAGATGTAAACACTCCTCCTGCAGATTTATAGTTTTATTAAGCATGTACACACACTTTGGGAAGATATAACAGTACAAAACATTATTTACCTTTGTATAGGTGATATTAACCATATCATTCCTGTGTCAAATCTCACAACCTCACAATCTGAGTTTGCATATCTCAAATGTCGGTGTATGTGTATGGCCAGGTTCAGTGCAGCCATAATTAGAAATAAGGAAAAGGATAATAAGAAATGTAAGATTTCCCTAAGCCTTGACTCTTATCTGCTCTTCTGCTCACTGTGACGCAGTCAGAGCAGACAAAAATAGCTGCTTCTAAAACAGGAGGGCAATGTCTGAGACTAAACTTATGAGAGGATTCAAGATTTCACAGACACCGAGCCAAAATGTACAGGGTGTCCACAAAAGCAACTGATGACATAAGTTAATCAGGTTTGTTCTAGTGGCGGAAAAAATGATTAGACCACCCCATGTTTTCTTCAATTTCTTGTTCATTTTAATCCTGGCACAACTAAAGGTACATTTGTTTGGACAAATATAATGATAACAACAAAAATAGCTCATAAGAGTTTAATTTCACAGCTGATATCTATCTATATTCCATGTTTTTTTGATAATAACCAAAATCACTTCAGTTCTTATATCCATATCTATGGCACTGTACTGACAAAACAGTACATTTAGGCATTCCATGTTTTCTTTTCTCTGTTTGAGTCACATGACACACACAGGAGTTAGTACTTGGTTGCATAACTATTGTTTTTGATGACTTTTGATGGTCTAATAATTTTTTCCACAACTATGTTTGTATCAGTTATGCTTTTGAGTAGTGGGGTTGACCAATAAAAGTACTGAATTTATTACTTTGAAAAGTTTTAAATTTAGCGGTAGGTTTACGTAGGTTTTCGAAACAAGCGCAGGACAAATAAAACTGCTTACAGGCATCACATATTATTATGAAACGTTAATAAATTTACAAATAGAAAAAAATAACTGGCAAAGTGGACCCATATTTCTACCTGCAGTAAATGACACTAATTAGCATATTACCTTAGCTGCTTCTAATACAGGAGGGCAATGTCTGAGACTAAACTTATGAGAGGATTCAAGATTTCACAGACACCGAGCCAAAATGTACAGGGTGTCCACAAAAGCAACTGATGACATAAGTTAATAAGGTTTGTTGTACTGGCGGAAAAAATGATTAGACCACCCCATGTTGTCTTCAATTTCTTGTTCATTTTAATCCTGGCACAACTAAAGGTACATTTGTTTGGACAAATATAATGATAACAACAAAAATAGCTCATAAGAGTTTAATTTCACAGCTGATATCTATCTATATTTCATGTTTTTTTGATAATAACCAAAATCACTTCAGTTCTTATATCCATATCTATGGCACTGTACTGACAAAACAGTACATTTAGGCATTCCATGTTTTCTTTTCTCTGTTTGAGTCACATGATACACACAGGAGTTAGTACTTGGTTGCATAACTATTGTTTTTGATGACTTTTGATTGTCTAATAATTTTTTCCACAACTATGTTTGTATCAGTTATGCTTTTGAGTAGTGGGGTTGACCAATAAAAGTACTGAATTTATTACTTTGAAAAGTTTTAAATTTAGCGGTAGGTTTACGTAGGTTTTCGAAACAAGCGCAGGACAAATAAAACTACTTACAGGCATCACATACTATTATGAAATGTAAGTAAATTTACAAATAGAATAAAATAACTGGCAAAGTGGACCCATATTTCTACCTGCAGTAAATGACACTAATTAGCATATTACCTTAGCTGACAAACTTAACCGAACACCACCAGGTTCAGCAAAACAACTCAAATAAAAACCTGCTAATAACCAATTTGTGCTAACTTTAACTTAAATTAGAAACTCCATAATTTGTAGTTATGGTGGTTTGTTGCTACCTGATCGGTTCTGGAAATACCAGATCAGTTAAATGGGTTCCACGCATGTTTTCCTTTTTACAACAGTTAAGAAATATTTAAGACGGATGGTTTGAGAAAGCGCTGTCGCTATCAGATTGGTTCAGGGAACTAATAATTAATTCAATAATAATAATTATACTATTCATACTTTATTTATACTACTATATGAGAAGTATTTAGTGTTACACACTCATAATCATCGCAAGAATGAAAAGAAAAGTGTCGGATCAGTCCTATTTGATTAAATGTGATGATTTGTTTATTTGTTATCGTGAGATGACATGAGAAGTCATTCCATAAACATGAGGACGAACGTAAATTTAGTGTTGATTTACAGATATATTCATCTTCATTCTATCCCATAGTAAGTTAAAAAATGATTTGGTTTCCTGGTGTGTCTACACATACTGCGCCATGTTTCTTTTAAAATTTTTCTTCTTCTTCACTTGTTGTAACGTCTGTCAACATCCGTTTTTTTTTTTTAATTCATGTGATGCTAGTTGCGGAAAAAGGTCTTTCCATTGCAGTTTTGCGTGATATACCAATCGCGCTACGCCTGAAAAACCACCTCTTGCCAGCGCAAAAAACTTTTAATTGAAAAACAAGAGTTTTGGGGAAATTGTCGTTTTTCCATTAGGTACATTTTTATGTGCAAGTTTGAGATTCAGTGGAAAAACGACTAGTGATGCCATTGCCACCATTGATGAGGGTATGATCCAGGCAACATGGCAAGAAATCCAGTACTGTCTTGATGTGCTTTGTGTGCTGCGTTCAAGGCCGTTTTTTGAGCCTGTAAGTCACGACTTCAAACCACGACTCATGACTTTGTAACGTTCCAGGCAAGTCACGCCAAACTGCCTGAGTGCAAGGAATTGTGGTAGTTAGATGTAAACAAACCAGCATGGTGGACCGTACATTATGCTCATTTACAATCATTTCTATCACCAAAGGTATTTGTTCTTTGCTTATTTGAGGGAAACGGAGGAGGAAAAATAGCGCATACGGCAAGAGAAGCTGTTCTACCTTTTATGTTATATTATTTGTATATTTGGATACGTATTTGGTATTAATTTATTGTTCCACTCAAAGGACTGAAAACTAGCTAACACTAGAGCAGCTGCTGATTATGCAGAACATTTGCAGATAAATAATGTTAGAGCAATACCTTGTTTTAATAAACAATCTGCATAAACACCGTATCCATGGGGGCCGCCATTGCTACGTGATGTCAGAGCTCGGAACTGGGAGTACATCGATCTAGTACGAGTTCACGGGTGGGAAGTCACAGGTTTGACTGACATTCCAGTGGATTTTCACTGGTAGAAGGTTGAAAAAACACGAGTTAGGGGATGCCTGGAACGCAGCATAATGGTGCCCTTATACAGGTGTATTAAGTGAAGTGAAGAAACTTCAATATCTACTTTTTATTTTGTAATACTTTCCACAGATTTACCTATTCATTTGCTTGTGTAATAAGTTTATTAAATTGTAAATAGACTTTATGGGCACCCTGTATAGTACAAATAAACACTGAGTGGGTTAATTTAAAGGGCACCAGCAGTGTTCAGCTCAGTGCATTTAACGTCTTTAGCAGGTTTAAAATCTGCTGCTGGTGTGGATAACCCTGGAGCACAGATTACTGCAGAATTAACTGGCTACCTTCATTAACAACCACGCACAAACAGGAGATTACAGGAGGACACGCTGCAAATGTGTAAATAAAACACTTCAGAGGATTTCATTCAATCAGAACATCCTGTGAGAGATGAAACATTACTGATGGACACATGGGCTAAAAGTCTAAAAACTATGGAAAATGTGGTGAAAAAAAGAGAAAAAAAAAAAAAAAAAAAAACGTCCAGAGCGGATTGATTGTGATTAACTGACCTGTTTTCACAGCTCGAGGTAAAGTTCAACATTGCTCAACCTAAAACAGCTGTGAGTGGTTTGCAGCCCTGACAACTGTGGATTTTATGGCCCAGCTGTGTTCGCTCCACACACTAAAGCCTTCATTGTTTCATTCACAGCCTCACATTAAAAGATCCATTCCTTTGTCTCTCTGCACTCACTGTTACCTTCCTCCTCGCAGCCTTTTTAGTCTCTTACGCCTCTGTTTATATTTAGACGATGCCATGACTCCAAGCAGGGCAAGTCTTTAAAATAGCCGCATGCCTCTCATCTTTTGTTGGAGGTAACCTCGGGCCATGTGTGGAAACTCTTGTTTGTCAGGTCAGGAGCAGAGACCCAGGGATTGTGAAGCAGTCAACCGGATCTCCTGGCTTTACTTGACCAAAATAAACAACACTCCTGTGATAAATATCAAAAGTCTTGGAGTCTTACAGTCTCTTGTGATGGGATTCTGCTGGAAATTACTCACAGTGGCCTGACCGTATGACGTCAGGTGTCGTGTGCTTTTTGTTTGACCATCTGTTAAAGTGCAGATCCTTTAGTTAAACAGCCGTCCTGTATTCTGTCATTGTCCGGCACAGGCATGCTGCCCTGCCGCACCTTTATGAAAACTAGCAACAACCTGAGAGCACATTTATGATGGAAATACAGGACAAGTGTAAAACAAGGGCGCGTTTACACAGGAACAAAGTGTTTTGCTTACAAATGACACGTCGATTCAGAAAGAACTGCCCATAAAATGTCAAAAGACACATGACACAGAGAAATAAATCTAAGAATTGTAGTTCCATGGCTTTACACTAATGCAAAAGACATCTTCCACAACAATAGGACATTTGTACATATCTAGATCCCTGCATGAGCTATATTATAATACATTATAAAGTACAGGGTGGGGAAGCAAAATGTACAATATTTTGAGGCAGGGATTGAAAGACAGTGTATGACCAATTAGTTTATTGAAAGTCATGAGAATGTATTTGCCACAAGAAAATGTACATAATAGAAAATGTTTTTATTCTATGTGTCCTCCTTCTTTCTCAATAACTGCCTTCACACGCTTCCTGAAACTTGCGCAAGTGTTCCTCAAATATTCGGGTGACAACTTCTCCCATTCTTCTTTAATAGTATCTTCCAGACTTTCTTGTAATAATTTTGCTCATAGTCATTCTCTTCTTTCCATTATAAACAGTCTTTATGGACACTCCAACTATTTTTGAAATCTCCTTTGGTGTGACGAGTGCATTCAGCAAATCACACACTCTTTGACGTTTGCTTTCCTGATTACTCATATGGGCAAAAGTTTCTGAAAAGGTATGGATAATAGTGTTAGGTATGATTATGACATCAGTATATGTTTGGTTTCAAAACAATTGACGTAGTGCCTGCTGAGAAAAAACAACTACATGTTCATTGTAAATTTTGCTTCCCCACCCTGTATATAAACCATTTCACCTAAAAAGCACCAGGATGGACTTTGAATCATCTTTTTAGGAGCAAAAACAACAAAATAAGAATTAAAACACAAGTAGAGTGATAACATTTTTTGAAAAGTAGTTAATAAAAACAAATTCTCATGTCAATATTTGGAAAAAGGGTCGAGTGTTCGTTTCTCTCCTGTTAGTCCTTGTCTATTGTGAACCAAAATAAAAATGTGACCTTTACTGTTTGTTCTACAGATGTTATTTACTGATTTAGTCACAACCTGGTAGTGACAAACTGCTCTTTCTGATGTTATTTAAACAGATTAGCTCTGAATCAGCCTGCACCGCCTCTGGAAAACAGGTGGAAATGTGACTCTTAAGAAAAAACTTGAGAGTCACATCTGTGTTTTCATGACAGTTTGCATGGGATTAAACCCTAAGGAGCACTGGGTGTGTTGAGTAAACAATGTTCACTGTTTCACAGTAAAAATGTGCTTTGAGCAGATAACTAATACTTCTGAAAATCAAACAAAAGCTTTTTTTTTTTTTTTTTTTCTTAATGTTCACAATTCTTCTGTGGGTTACTGTGAAACTGCAGCCTCTGCTTACTGACAAAAACTCAAGTCTTGCATCCACAAGTTAAGACACTATTACGATGGCTGTTTTTTCCCTTTTTGCTTCATTCATAAATTAGTATGTAAACAGAAAACTCAGACTATGCTCTACAAACAGCTGTCGGTGCAGAACATGTTACCATTTATTTGGTATTTGCCACACACTGACAGATATTCTGTCAGATTCACAGACAACACTCAGCCTCTAAGTCACAGGTGTCAAACATATGGCTCGTGGACCAAAACCAGCCCACTAAAGGGTACAATCCACCGCTTGGGATGAATATGTGAAGTGCAAAAATTACACTGAAGATATGAACAGTCAAGGATGTCAAAATGACTTCAGTTCAGGGGCCACATTCCAAACAATTCACTTTCAAGTGAGTCGGACCAGAAAAATACTATCATAATAAGCTACAAATGATAACAACTCCAAGTTTTTCCTCTTTGATTTAGTGTAAAAAAGTAAAATTACATGAAAACATTTACATTTACAAACTATCCTTTCTCAAAATTGTAAATAACCTGATAAAATATGAACAACCTGAAATATCTTAACTGTAATTTTAACAATATTCTGCCTGTTAGTAAATGTTTTGTATCCTTGTAGATCCACTGTGATCTGTTAAAATAATGCACATGTGTAAATGCTAAGGAAACTTTATAAATTTAAACATTTTCATTACGTAATTTTGATTTTTTTTTTTTTTTTTAATTGTTATTATTTTACTGGGCTGACCCACTTGAGATCATATTGGACAGTATGTGTCCCTTGAACTAAAAAGAGTTTAACACTTGTGCTCTAAGTACTATAATAGATTAAATGAAAGCCAATCTGTGTTCATCTTTGTGAAAGGTGCTGCCAAATGTTTTTTTTAGTGCTTTTTTAATTAGCAAAGCTGAACTCACAAAGTGACAAGATGACATGAACTGCATTGACACAACAGGTGTGGATAAAGGGATGTATCGCCACCTAATAAGTAAAATTCACAACAGATGGAAGTTATAGTTGATGTGGATGTGAAGAGTAAATAATTCAGACGTGTCAAATGTTGTGTGCAGCGCAGTGCATTCAATAAACACACAATTCCTGCTTTTGCCTTTTTATGTATAACCTATTTTTCCCCTTCTTTGGTTAACCAGACTTTGTAATTTATCATAAATGAGTGTATCGTGACAATGATTAACTGCTATCACGGGACATTAATCATGCAGAAAAGTTTACTGGGAACTAACTTTGTGCATCCCCATGACAAAAATGAGCGCTCATGTGTTTAACTTTGCATTTAGTCTTATCTTTATGTTCCTGTATGTTGTCTAAGGTATTTTGGAGACAAATACACTATAAACACTTGTTGTTAATGGTCACTTCCATGGAGAAATCAAGAGTTTTGTCTAATTTCATAAGGGGGGGGCTAAGAATTTTGGGCTCAACGGTACATTGAAGGTTGCAGCAGTTTGTTACACACTTAAAACACCAAAATCCGCACTAACATTTCCACAAACTAAACAACTACGGCTTGTTTTCATTCTGAGTGTTACAACTATTGACTGTACAGCTGAGTTCACAGTTGCAGGGATGACTTACACTACAAACAAAAACTTAAGGATATTTCTTTTTTTTTTTTTTTTTGTCTTTTTTTAGGCATTTTTGCCATTTGTAAATAAAACTATGTCTGGTCATTTAAAAAAAATGTGTTTCAATTCAATTCAGTTCACACACAACACAGTAAAAAGCGCTGTGCATCAATCCTAACTGAAAAAAATAGCCCAAAAATTAAAAATATCCTTCACTTTTTGTTTGTAGTGTATATGAGGGTAGTTAATAAGCTCTGTTTCTGCTGTCTGGCCTCTTGGACATGAGTGGACTGTGGACACCCGTAGTGGGGTGGTCTGGAAAAGTCAGTAGACATGTATGTGCATTATTCATTATTTGTTATTGTGTATATATATATATATATATAAATATATGTGTCGAGGCCCAAAATGGAATCCGGCCAGATTCAATGGAATTCTATTCTAGGCCGGCCTAGAATGGAATCCTGCTGCTATAATGTTATTTTTATACCATGTTTAATGCAAATGATCCATAATTCCATAATTTGTCATAATTTTACATTTTCAGTCTTACATACCTTGAGTAACTATTGTCCATTTCAGTCGATTTCACTGTACCATATATTGGTGGGGAGTTCCACTAGGTTCTATTTGTAAATAAATTGTATTATAGTTTACAATTAAAATGTTGTTTGTTTCATTTTTTTTTCACATATTTGCAAATTCCATGTATTGATTTTTGTAATAATTTAGATCATTTGCATTAAACATGGTATAAAAATAACATTATAGCAGCAGGATTCCATTCTAGGCCGGCCTAGAATAGAATTCCATTCTGAATCGGGCCAGATTCCATTTTGGGCCTTGACATATATATACACACATACAAATATATATATGTGTGTGTGTGTGTGTGTGTTGATGTAAATTTATGTGAGTGTATATACAGATATTTTATTTTTATTCTCCATTGTAAACATTGGTAATTGTCTATTTTTATGAGTGGATGTATATATACAGGTGGGGAAATATGTATTAAGTATAGATGGGTATGTTTGTGTTTTGTAATACTTCCCAGATAGTATAATCATTATGGGCGGATGTACGGGCCCTAAATGGCCCAAAGTAGGTGAGCCAAAATCAAACCTAAAGGAGGCCAAAATTCATCTAAAAATAATTGTGGACTTCCAAAATTTAGCTATAAATGTCCCAGAAAAGCCCCAAATCCCCACAATCCAGCCAAAAAGTAGCCAAAACTGACCCAAAGAGAGGCCAAAATTCACCCAAAACCAATTGTGGGCCTCCAAAATACAGCCATAATTGCCCCACAAGAGCCCCACAATCCAGTCAAAAAATTCCCAAAACTGACCCACAGAGAGGCTATGCCAAATGATTGCTCCTATCACGCCCCCCCTCCCCAATGTCTACTGCTATGCTAACTGCTCTATTTGAAAAAAACAAACAAACAAGTAAACAAACAAACAAAAAAATGTATTTGGGGGAAAAAAAGCAAGACTTAAATCATTTCATGTTTTTATTCATGGCTCCTGGAAATGTCTGATGGAGCTTGTTAATCTCTTAACAGACACTCAACAGGCACAACTCCTTCAATTAACACTTTGATTTTTTTTTTTCCTGGGTGTTTTTATTCCTCTTTAGGCATGAAAAAAACCCAATGAGATTGATTTTTTTTAATTAACCTATTTTTCATGGAGTTACAAAAATGTCCACTCATTTAGATACCATGTGTTTAATTTTTGAAGCAAATAAACATGTATTTAAAACACAATATCAGAAAGTGATATACTGTGAAAACTATGAAACAAAAGCATTTTTGATGCAGCTGATCTGATGTTTCTTCACCTTTTATCATACTCTAATACTAGTTCTTACTCACTTCATGGAGATAATATATAAAAAAAAACTATTTGTCTATGAAAACTGTCAATTACAGTCTAATAACAATTAGCAATTGATTTACACTCAGTCAGGTTCCTGCAGATCAGGTTTATCAAGAACATGCAGTTACAGTGATGGTATGAATGTCAGTGTATGGGATGGTGCATAAGTATCCACTGTGTTGGCTGATATGTACGGAGAGAAATTTGTTTCTTTATTCATCAATCAAAAAGAATGGATTTGCAATTAAAAAGAATAAATTTGCAACCAAGAAAGAGATTTGAGAGCAAAAGACAGTAAGTGGCAATCCAAAAAAAAGATAATTTTGCTTATAAATCAGTCCTCATTGCTTGTGAGTTAAAAACTTTTGCCTAAGACTTCAAAAGTTTTGCTTGAAAATCACTCCTCTTTGTTTGCAACTTCAAAAGTTTTGCTTGCGAATTTAACTGCACTTAATGGGCGGGGCCTACGCTGATGGATGAAAGAAGAGTTTCTATTGGTGGGTTTGTCCTGGCTCCAGCGCCGGCTCCAGTTTCCACCTTAAATCCACTTCTCCGTTGTGTTATGTTACTGGGAGGTCAGTTGATAGTCTGCTGCTCTTTGAAATTGAAATGTGTCCCATAAGTAACAAATTACACTAAATATCGTCGGCTACAGCCTGTCCATTCACAGCCTGAGCAGAGTATGGAATGAGTGAGAGAGTTACAGGGAGGAGTTGAGAGACAGCAGGTGTAGGGTGGAGACAGGACACCTGGACCACAGCTCGGTGCCAGGTGCTCTGGCGCACAAAGAGAAGAAGGCTTCTCTCATCCATCAGTGTAGGCCCCGCCCATTAAGTGCAGTTAAATTTGCAAGCAAAATTTTTGAAGTTGCAAACAAAGAGGAGTGATTTTCAAGCAAAACTTTTGAAGTCTCAAGCAAAAGTTTTTAACTCACAAGCAATGAGGACTGATTTACAAGCAAAAGGATCTTTTTTTTTTTGATTGCCACTTACTGTCTTTTGCTCTAAAATCTTTTTTAGTTGCGAATCTATTCTTTTTAATTGCAAATCCATTCTTTTTGACTGATGAATAAAGAAGCAAATTTCTCTCCATAGATATGCAACTAAAACAACAAAACCCATGAATATACAAGAGAACAGCTGTAGAAATGCTGCCAAATGCATAAATAGAAGAAATAAATAGAATAGAAGAATAGCTGTCCACTGTAGTGACCAGTAGTGATGTGACGTTCACGAACGAATCGAATCTTTTGAACGGCTCTTTGAAATGAACGATGGGAACCAACTCTTTGTAAAGAGCTGTTCTTTTTTCTTTTTTTTTTTGATTAATAACAGTGATTAATCACTGTTGTGTTTTGTGCAATTTTTTCCGTATGTTTACACACATTTGTTGTTTGTGTTTTGAGGACAATA
Source organism: Sphaeramia orbicularis (assembly GCF_902148855.1). Taxonomy (NCBI): domain Eukaryota; kingdom Metazoa; phylum Chordata; class Actinopteri; order Kurtiformes; family Apogonidae; genus Sphaeramia; species Sphaeramia orbicularis. The sequence continues at coordinate 48,973,061 of NC_043957.1, forward strand.
ATATGTTATTTCACAAGAAAATGTTATATTTTCTTCTTCATTTTTAGGCTACAGATTAGTCCACATAATGTACCGTGATGTTTTTTTTTTGTCAAATTCCAGCATTTGCCTAATGTCACCTCTCATGTCATGTATTTAGCCCACACATTTGAACTAACTATTCTTTTTAAGATAGTCTTTTAAGATAGTCTTTTGTAAGATAGTATTTACTGAAGCGCCAATTAAACACCCTTAAAATGTAATATCAATCATCACATATAGCCTATTTAGTCATTAAAACATTGGTGTTTCAAAATAATGCAAAAACCATAAAAGACCCAGTCTTTTGAACGGCTCTTCTCAGTGAACGGCTCCCTTCAAAGTAAGTAAGTAACTAAGTAAGTAAGTTAGTAAGTAAGTGCCAAAAGTCCCATCACTAGTGACCAGTATGAATGAAAGGGCAAAATAAAGGTTATTAACCCTTTCATGCATAGTGGTCACTACAGCGGACAGTTATTCTCCAGCTGTTCTCTTGTATTTTCATGGGTTTTGTTGTTTTAGTTCCATATCAGCCAACACAGTGGACACTTATGCACCATCTCATGAACTGCAATTCATATCATTACTGTAACTTTGCTGTTCCTGATTGGTTCTTGAGTGGAAATCAATTGTTAATTGCTATTTTTTTTGCACATTATCTCAATGAAGTGAGTAATAACTAGTGTTAGAATATGTTAAAATGTGAGAAAATATCAGATTAGCAGCACTGAACATGTTTTTATTTCATTGTTTTCATATCCTTTTCTGATATCGGGTTTTAAATACCTGTTTCTTTGCTTCAAAAATATAATGCATGGTGTAGCTGAGTGGACATTTTTGTAAATCCATGAAAAAAAAACTCAGTTGGGTCAAGTCACGCACCTGTTGACTTTGAATCAAAAAATTAGAATTGAGATAATGATTTCAAACTTTTTGCAGTTCAATAGTATAACATCTTGAGTTTCTAAATCCATTAAAATTTTTGCCAAAAAAGGATTTTCAAGAAAATTACGGAACTTTTTATACAAACTAAATTCTAACTAAACTAAATTCAAACTAAGTTCTCTAAGAATGAATAATAACATAATTTATCACTGCTATAATTTGTAATCTCAATCATATATTTCTGTTTTCAATATAGTTTTATGACACACCCTTTCATCATTATAAAAATAATTTTGTCTGAAAAATTGGTGGGAATTGCTTTTTTTAAGCATTTTAATATCAGATGGTGCTGGTTATGTGGGGAATTTCACTTTTCTCAAAAAACATGTTTTTTTTAACCCTTTCATGCACAGTGGTCACTCTAGTGGACAGTTCTTCTCCAGCTGTTCTCTTGTATATTCAGGGTTTTGGTTGTTTTAGTTCCATATCAGCCAACACAGTGGACACTTATGCACCATCCCATAATACACTGACATTCAGCCCATTACTGTAACTTTGCTGTTCTTGATAAACCTGATCTGCAGTAACATGTTTTAGTGTAAATCAATTGCTAATTGTTATTAGACTGTAATTGACAGGTATTTTTTAAACGTTTTTTTTTTTTAAATTTTGCATATTATCTCCATGCAGTGAATAATAACTAGTATTAGAATATGTTCAAAAGTGAGAAAACGTCTGATTAGCAGCATTAAAAATGTTTTTATTGCATAGTTTTCCATATCATTTTCTGATATTAGATTTTAAATACATGTTTCTTTGCTTAATTAAATACATGGTGTCCAGCTGAGTGGAAATTTTTTTTTGTTTTTTTTTAAATCGATCACATTGTTTTTTTGTTTTTTTTATGTCTAAAGAGGAATAAAAACACTGCAGAAAAATATCTTGACTAAATTTCACATAATTAGTGCATGAAAGGGTTAAATTACTCATTAATCAAATGAGCTAAACCAATGTTTGTATTGTTTTTTTTTCATGCCCAAGGAGGAAGAAAAACACTCAAAAACTTAACTAAGGTTATCATAATTCATGCATGAAAGAAAGAAAGAAAGAAAGAAAGAAAAGTCAGTCAGAACTCTGAAATGTCAGAAGTGGAAAAGAAAAGCAGACCTGGTGCATGTGTGTGCATGTGTGTGTGCATGTGTGTGCATGTGTGCATGTGTGTGCATGTGTGTGTGGTGGTGGTGGGGGGTTACACAGTGGTGGTGTGTGTGTTACCTGGATGGGGCATGGTGATGGTGTCGTTGGCACCGGCCGAACCCACATTATAAACTACAACCGCAGAGGCGTTGGAGCTGGCGGCGTTCCGGATTTTATCCCGAAACGTGCAATTCCCAGCGGCCACGAACGCCACCCAGGCGGTGTTCGGAGGCACGGATCGGAACCGGACGTTTGGGTCGCACGCCTGTCTGTCCTGCGGGAGGGACGGAACCAGAACCAGACCTCGGGCTTCCTTCTTCGGGGAATGCTCTCCGTATCGGCCGCACTCGGTTTTTTCCGTCTTCAGCTCGGAGGTGACCGGGTCCAGGTAGGTGATGTTGACAAAAGCCGTGTACCACTCCTCCTTCTCCGCCACGGTGAAGTCCAGACACAGCAGGTGGACGAAGCAGAAGGACAGCAGCCACGTCCACAGAGCCAGACTGCGGCAGGCGCGGATCAGGGACGGAGCCATGGTGTGCGGCTGTGGTGCGTTCACGGACAGCTGCAGCTTCTGGATTTACACCCAAGTTGTGCGTAAAGCGAACATAGCACACGGAGCACAGGCCGATCCTCCCAGACGGTGTGCAGGCTGCGGGCAGGACTCTACTGCCCACCACCACCTGCAGGAAGAACACACAAACCCGTCCTGTGTTGTTGTTCACTGTCAGCTGTTTGGGAGCCGCCTCCGGATTGGTGGATCACCGGGATCACGTGACGAGACAGCGTGTGTGCAGCCAAAAACAGTCACACACCAAAAAAAATGGTTGAAATCTTCCTCTAGTGCAGGGGTGTCCAACTCATTTTAGTTCAGGGGCCACATTCAGCTAAATCTGATCTGCAGTGGGCCGAACCAGTAAAATAATAACATAATAATATATAAATAATGTCAATTCCAAACGTTTCTCTATGTTTAAGAGTGAAAAAAGTAAAATTCCATGATGAAAAGGTTTACATCTATAAACTATCCTTTCAGACAATGTGAATAACATGAACAAACTGAAAAAAAAAAAAATTCAAGTAGTCATTGATTCTGCATAGAACATGCTGGTGAGATACACAACCATTGGTCCTATTTTTTTTTAATTATGATGATGAAGTTTGGGGTCAATACTTACAATTTATTTCACATACCACGAACAAACATACTTATTTGTCCCAAATCAGTGATTGCTTTTACCAAGAATGTATATTAAGGAAAAAAAAGAATTTAAATTTTGGTAAGAACAGGGCATACAGGGTGGGGAAGCAAAATTTACAATGAACATTTAGTTGTTTTTTTCTCAGCAGGCACTACGTCAATTGTTTTGAAACCAAATATATATTGATGTCATAATCATACCTAACACTATTATCCATACCTTTTCAGAAACTTTTGCCCATATGAGTAATCAGGAAAGCAAACGTCAAAGAGTGTGTGATTTGCTGAATGCACTCGTCACACCAAAGGAGATTTCAAAAATAGTTGGAGTGTCCATAAAGACTGTTTATAATGGAAAGAAGAGAATGACTATGAGCAAAACTATTACCAGAAAGTCTGGAAGTGGAGGAAGCAACAAAAAACGTACCAAAGCTTTTATTAAAGCTCTCAAATCCAAAATCCTAAAGGATCCAACCAAATCCATGAGAAAAATGGCAGTTGAACTTGAGGTAGACAACAAGACCGTTAGAAATGCAGTAAAATATGATTTGAAGTTAAAATCTTACACAAGAACACCAAAACACTTGTTAACAACAGCAACAAATCCAACTTTAGCAATTTTTGGGAATCATGTTTATGGCCGCCTTCTAGCCCAGATCTAAACCCTCTGGATTCTGCTGTTTAGGGCGTTTTAGAACATGCTACCAATAGAACATCACACAGCAATGTCGACTTTCTGAAAGATCCTATTAAAGAAGAATGGGAGAAGTTGTCACCTGAATATTTGAGGAACACTTGCGCAAGTTTCAGGAAGCGTGTGAAGGCAGTTATTGAGAAAGAAGGAGGACACATAGAATAAAAACATTTTCTATTATGTCAGCTTTCTTGTGGCAAATAAATTCTCATGACTTTCAATAAACTAATTGGTCATACACTGTCTTTCAATCCCTGCCTCAAAATTTTGTAAATTTTGCTTCCCCACCCTGTATATAAATAATGTCAATTCCAAATGTTTCTCTATGTTTAAGAGTGAAAAAAGTAAAATTCCATGATGAAAAGGTTTACATCTATACACTATCCTTTCAGACAATGTGAATAACATGAACAAACTGAAAAAATAAGTGTAATTTTAACAACATTCTGCCTCAGTTTATCATTTACACATGTACGTTATAACTTAAGGATCACAGTGGATCTACAAACACAAAAACATTTCGTAACAGGCAGAATATTGTTAAAATTGTACTGACTTCTCTTAAGACATTTCAGGTTGTTCATATTTGTTCATGTTATTCAGATTTTTTGTGAAATTATACTTTGTTTTTGTGTAAACACATGAAAATATTTACATTTACAAAGAGAACAATTTGGAGTTGTCATTATTATTTATATGTCATTATGATAGTATTTGACTGGTCCCGCCCACTTGAGATTGAATTGGTCTGAATGTGGAACCTGAACTAAAAGGATTGTTAACCCTTTCATGCATGAATTATGAGAACCTTAATCAAGATTTTTTGTCCTGAGTGTTTTTATTCCTCTTTAGGCATGAAAAGAAAACAGTGTGATTGAATTTTTTTTTTAATCAACCTGTTTTTCATGGAGTTACAAAAATGTCCACTCAGCTACACCATGAATTTTATTCTTGAAGCAAAGAAACATGTATTTAAAACCCAATATCATACAGTGATATGAAAACAGTGAAATGAAACCATGTTTAATGCAGCTAATCTGATGTTTTCTCACATTTTAACATATTCTAATACTAGTTATTACTCACTTCATGGAGATAATATGCAAAAAATAAATATTAACAATAGATTTCCACTCAAGAACCAATCAAGAACACCAAAGTTACAATAATGGTATGAATTGCAGTTTATGAGATGGTGCATAAGTGTCCACTGTGTTGGTTGATATGGAACTAAAACAACAAAACCCATGAATATACAAGAGTAAAGCTGTAGAGTAACTGTCCACTGTAGGGACCACTATGCATGAAAGGGTTAATATCTTAGTGTAATTTTTGCATTTCACAAATTCATCCCAAGGGCCAGACTGGACCCTTTGGCGGGCCGGATTTGGCCCCCGGGCCGCATGTTTGACACCTGTGTTCTAGAGCAATGGTTCTCAATCTTTTTCTGTCAGGCCCCCCTTTGGAGCACGAAAAATCTCCAAGCCCCCCCTCAACCCCAACAACATTGTACCTGTGGTGCAATTATTACTTTTATTGAAAGAAACATCAATATCATAAGAATACTTTTTGCTTTTCCTTGAATAACACTGGGTTACAAAAAAAATGTTTTTTGCAAGTTGTGGGAGGTTTTTTCAACTGAATTAGGACCATTTTGCACCGCTAAATCCAAAAATGACATCTGTTTTTCTCAATTAGGTCAGGTTTTTTTGCTAATTTGATTTTGAAAAATTTGATCTTCTCACAAAACTGATTACATTTTTGTGACTTTATCAGTTGATTTTTTATATAGTTCTCACCCAAAATAGGTTTTAAGAGAAAAAATGTCATTTTCTAACAGAATTCCCGTTAGGTACAATGGTGTATTCACCACAGATGTAGCAGAATACGTTTGCAAGATCTTCTAGTTGAAGCCGTTTCATTCCCCTGTAATATTAAAAAAAAACATTAATCATAAATTGGCAAAAGTAAAATCTTCAGAACTCGTTTATTGCAAGAAATATGAAAGAATTTTGTATCATATGATGTGAAAATGCCCATAAATGTAAGCAAAAATGTTAAAAAGCCAATATGTAGCATAGTTCAGAAAGTTGACCTGATTGAGCAAAATTGATGTGATTTTTGGATTCAGCACACCAAAATTATCCTAAATCAGCTCAGAAAACTTAAACAATAAATTTGTTGTTGACCAGTGTAATTTGTTGTGCAAATTAAAAATAACTTAGATTTTTGATTGAACAATACAAATGAACTCAACAAGATTGCCCCCTGAGACATTATTTTTCAAAAGAAAAAGAGGAAATGTGTAATTATCTTACAACTGTGACAATAAGATACTTTTTTTTTTAGAATAACAAACACATTTTGGTAACAAAGATGAACATTTTAATATCAGTGGCTGCAATGAGCCCGTTTACGTTGCACATCTTAGAACATCAAAGTGCAAATTGTACAAACTGTGCAAAAACAGAAACATTGCACATTTTTCTTTTCCAGTCCAGTCCTTGTCCACTCTCCAAACCTAAACTCTTTGTCTAGTGACAGATCACCATGGCAGTAGATTTGTTTGTTGTACGTCCCTAAAATGAGTCCAGGGTGCTCCAACGCTAAAACATTAGTTCCACCTGCTACATGTTCTAAGCTGAAGAAAAAATAAACACCTAGGAATGATCCCATGCCCCCCCTGGCAAGCCTTTGCGCCCTCCCGGGGGGGCCCACCCCACTTTTTGAGAAACACTGCTCTAGAGCAAGGGGTGTCAAACTCATTTTAGTTCAGGGGCCACATTCAGCTAAATTTGATCTGCAGTGGGCCGGACCAGAGAAATAATAATATAATAACCTATAAATAATAACGACTCCAAATTTTTGTCTTTGTTTTAGTGTAAAAAACAAAACAAAACATTAAATTATGAAAATACTTACTTTTATAAACTGTCCAAACAAAAAGGATGTGAATAACCTGAAAAAAATGACATTTCTTGAGAAAAATAAGTGCAATTTTAACAATATTCTGCCTCAACTTATCATTTGTCCATGTGCATTATGGATCAGATCTACAAAGACACTAAACACTGAGGAACAGGCAGAAAATACTTAAAATTGTGCTTAATTTTCTTTAGACATTTCAGGTTGTTCATATTTGTTCAGGTTATTCACATTTTATTGTTACAGGGTACTCTGTAAATGTAAATATTTTCATAATTTAATGTTATTTTTTGCACTAAAACAAAGAAACAAATTTGAAGTTGTTAATTCAAGATTTTTTGCTTAATTCAAGATTTTTTGCTAAATTTAAGATTTTGGTTTTTTACTTAATTTAATTTTTAATTTTTTGCTTAATTCAACATTTTTTCCTTAATTCAAGTTATTTATTTATTTATTTTTGCTTAATTGCTCAAGAATGCCCCCCCCCCCCCCCCAAAAAAAAAAAAAAAAAAAAAAAAAGAAATTTAACCCTTTCATGCACAGTGGTCACTCCAGTGGACAGTTATTCTCCAGCTGTTCTCTTATATATTCATGAGTTTTGTTGTTTTAGCTCCATATCAGCCAACACAGTGGACACTTATGCATATGTAACTTTGCTGTTCTTGATAAACCTGATCTTCAGTAACGTGTGTGAGTGTAAATCAATTGTTATTAGACTGCAATTATTATTTTTTCTTTAACAAAATGGGTTTTTTGTATATTATCTCCATGAAGTGAGTAATAACTAGTATTAGAGTATGTTTAAATATGAGAAAACATCAGATTAGCAGCATTAAAAGTGTTTTTATTTCATAGTTTTCACTGTATATCAGTAAATACACGTTTCTTTGCTTCAAAAATTAAACGCATCGTATCCATTTGAGTGGACATTTTTGCAGCTCCATGAAAAATAGGTTCATAAAAAGCAGTCAAATGCATTTTTTTTTTTTTCATGCCTAAAGAGGAATAAAAATGGGGGAAAAATCATGATTAAGGTTCTCATAATTCATGCATGAAAGGGTTAAATGAACCCTTTCATGCATGAATTATGCAAACCTTAAACAAGATATTTTTTCCTGAGTGTTTTTATTCCTCTTAAGGCATGAAAAAAATAAAAAATAAATAAAAAAATAAACCTATTTTTCATGGCGTTACAAAAATGTCCATTCAGCTAAAGAAACAAAGAAACATGTATTTACTGATATACTGCATGAAAATCATGAAATAAAAATATGTTTAATGCTGCTAACCTGATGTTTTCTCACATTTTAACATACCTGAATGGAGATACTGTGCAAAAAAAAAAAAAAAAAAAAACTTTTTGTTAAAAAAAAAACCCAAAACAGTTAATTGCTGTTCAATAACAAATAGCAATTTTTTTCCCACTCAAACATGTTACTACAGATCAGGTTTATCTAGAAGAGCAAATTTACAGTAATGGTGTGAATTACAGTGTATGGGATGATGCATAAGTGTATCCGCTGTGTTGGCTGATATGGAAATAAAACAACAAAATCCATAAATATACAAAAGGACAGCTTTGAACAGCTGTCCACTGTAGTGACCACTATGCATGAAAGGGTTTACCCTTTCATGCATGAATTATGAGAACCATAATCAAGATTTTTTTCCTGAGTGTTTGTATTCCTCTTTAAGCATAAAAAAAGTGATTTTTTTTTTATTAACTTATTTTTCATGGAGTTACAAAAATGTACACTCAGCTGGACACCATGCGTTTAATTTTTGAAGGTGGGAGAAATATTTAGCAGTAGATGTATTGCCTAATTTATATACATACTCTAATAACTTACTTACATCTGCCATTTCATATGTGCCTTTTATATCATATAATTATTGTGTATATGTACAGTATGACTGGTGGCAATACATGCAGTGTAAACCTGGTTGACTGTGTTACTGTCTATCTTACCTGACGCGCTTTTGTAAGACAGGTCAACAGATTAATAAAGAGATTAATGCTTTCCTGGTTAAATAAAGATTAAGTAAAAAAAAAAAAAAAAAAAAAATAGTGCACAATTCTCAGTCAAAATTACTGACAATGTCAACTACTGGCAAAACAATATTTTGATTCGCTATCTATCTATCTATCTATCTATCTATCTATCTATCTATCTATCTATCTATCTATCTATCTATCTATCTATCTATCTATCTATCTATCTATCTATCTATCTATCTATCTATCTATCTATCTTACATAAATACTCTGAAGAACATTTCTATTTTGATAAGATGGAACTCTAAATCAGTCCCGCCTATGTCAAAAGTTCCTACCCGGACAGATTTTCCGGACGGACTCAGCAGCTGTGACTCAACTCTTGGGGGTTTCGGTAAAAAGATTATTTATTGTTATTAAAAGTCATCATTTTGGAATGACACTAACGTGCTATGTTGGGGACTATATATTTAACTATGACATAACCAAACTGTGATGTATAGTCAATAATAAATCATGTTAATTTATTTTACTCACCATGTGGCACCTTAAAGTGTCTCTGCAGAACCTAGCCAACACACACGAACAGAACATTATAAATTTCCCTTTTTCTAACCATGAATACTTGTTGTCATAACATGTCCCATGTTATGAGTTACTAGTATTTTAATCATTATATTCCATGTGTATTTGACATCATAAAACTGAAGCTAACCTGATGCTACATGACTGATGCTCACTGTAATGCTAGCTAACTCTCATTAAGCTACATCACTTATGTGTCATATTTTGCAGGAAACGCAGAGTAGACCCACTATTTAGACACAAGCCCTGCTGCAGAAATGCCCAAAAAGAAAACAGGAGCTCGGAAGAAGGCGGAAAGTCGGAAGGAAAGAGAGAAACAGAGCAGGGCTAATCGGGAAAATGTTGATGTGGCTAAACACCCCTGTAACATCAACATGGTGAGTCTGTAAAAGTCATTTCACATATCCTCCTGAGACCCAGGGAAGTAAATGTTTGAGCTTGTTTTACATTAAATATTTGTCTTGATTGGAAAAAGGATAATGCAACAGTTTTTCAGATACATTTTTTAAATTTTATTATTATTATTATTATTATTATTATTATTATTATTATTATCATTATTATTTTTATTTATTTATTTGGAATGTGCTTTGCAGTGGACACCTTTTTTTTTTGTAATGAGTAAAGCTGTGAAACATTTGTCCCCTACAGAGGACAAAAATGCATTAGTGGGTCTCAGGAAGATATTAGAATGAATCTGATTATTATAACTGAATCAACCTATTGTGTTGCTGTTTTGCAGGAATGTGACAAATGTCAGAGGTAGGTATTACTTTATGTTTCACTTCATCTGAATTCAAGCAGAATTTCATCAGTCACACAGTAAACACTTTTCTTTGTATAATGTCACCTGATAGGAAACAGAAGAACAGGGCTTTCTGCTATTTCTGCTCCTCAGTGCAGAAGCTACCTGTATGTGCTCAGTGTGGTGAGTAAACTGGATCTGTCTGATATGTGAAATGCACTTTATGGATACTGGCCTTGCAGGTAAATGTCCAAAATCTGACCTTTTCACTCTTATGCGACCCAGATATGTTGTTTCTGACAAGGTGAAGAGCACAAATCACCTGGACACTGAAAAATTTGTGGTCCTAAATCCGATCTAGATTTCCTTGATTGCAATGTAACGTCAATCTGAGTTGTCAGTTTACCACTGCTTTTATGCGTGTGACTCAGTTTAGGACTTTGAACAGTTCACACTTTAAAAAAAACAGTGTGGCTGGAAAAAAAAAAAAAAAAAAATCAGGTCTGATGAATAAATATGAATTGAGCAATGTAAATGTCTCTGTTATTCTTAGCCATCTACCAGTTAATATTTGACATTACTCATGCAGTTTTATATTTGGTCTTTGGTTAATTTGTAATAGATGTAAAAACAAAAGAGAGACAGACTGAATCCCGTTCATCCCATCATGTAAAATGAATTGTTTTTGCTATATCCAATCCCATCATCATTTCAAATCCATATGTTTGTCATAAAAATAAAAGGAGGGCAGACTTCAGGAAGATTTAATAGACCAAGCAGCAAACACAGTGGCAAGTTCACCGATCTTCATATATCAAACAGGTGAAGTGTGTCTTAAAAGCCACTGTGTAGAATTTAACAGTGTCTTACTTTGACCCACACAGAGCCTGAATGTCAGTTATTTTACAACTGCCTTTAAATAATGTGAGAAAAAAAAACCAATACTTTAATAACCAAATGGCCTCAAAAGGTTAAGTATTCAGGATTTGTTTGTTGTTTTTTTATATTTGTCATTCAATTCTGTTTTTACTGAACAGTGTCTTTAAAATGTTGGTTATTTTTAGGCAAAATGAAGTGCATGAAGTCATCAGACTGTGTGATCAAACATCCTGGGATACACACGACTGGAATGGCCATGGTGGTAAGTTCAAACACTTCGGGTTTCACTTACGAAGCATGAATTCATACACAATAATATATAAAGCGAAGACTTTGAAGGGATTTCTAAATGTTACAGGATTTTTTTTTTTTTTAATGAGATGGTTGATTTTGTTCTATTTATATTAATAAATTAATAATTTTATGAATATCGTCAAGGTGTCAATGTATTCCTCAAAATTCTTAATTTTCTTAATTCATAAATATGTCACTCAAAGATCTTACAAGTTCCACAGACACAATATTTGTTTTGGAAATCTTTGTGAAGAATTTGTGAAATTGGTGATTAATGTATAGCGTTCCAGTGTAACAGATGAGTGGCGCTACCAAGAGTCATTCATGGGTGGAGGGGTTCAGGTATGAGATTTAGCAGCTTGAACATCAGTAGCACAAACATTAGTCAATAAGAAATGTAATGTTAGTTGGATTGAAATATGGTTAAGACTAGTTGAAGGAAATAACTATGAGGCCTGTTGCACGGTTATTTTTGTAAATGTAAGTTCTTGAATTTGATCAGAGCCGCTTGGAAAAATGTCTTAAAATGTCATGAATTTGACTTCCTCAAACCTGCAGATACCCAGTAGTACATTTGGCCTGACTGGTTTTGGGAGTGAACTAAACAACTTTGAATGATACACCTCCATTCTGCTGCATCTCCGTTTACTTTGATTGGTTTTCAGATAGCCACGCATTTGACGTCGCCACGTGTTGTTTAGTGATGATAGTTTTTTGTACCTTCCTGTAATTGGCCCAAAAGTCCTTTCACACTGAATCAGACTTTGGTTTAGTTTGATCATGACCAGGACCATCTCTGTCTATCAGACCACCTGTTTGGTCCACACTATGGTTCACGAGAGGTTTTACATCTGAAAATTTAATTGAGATGAAAATAAAGAGTCTCAAAGTCTGAATCCAAAATGAGGTTGGTGTGAAAGCACCCTTAGAGACTATTTTTATAGTGAAGTGTGGTGTTGAATAATGGTAGGGAATGCTTGACCTGTAGACATAAAGTCAACAAGACATCATTGAATCCTGTTCCACATTTGTGTGATAGGATGTCTTTTAAGGCTGCATCATACTGGAAAAAAGTGACATTGCAATTTTTTTAACCCTGTGATATGTATTGTGATATGAAAAAAACACTCAGGAGGATATAATCGCTGTGTGGTGCTGACATAAATGGTCAAACAAATTAGTTGTGATATTTCTCGCTGTTGCAACAGGTGGAAAGCACTATCGACACAGAACATGTGTTTCAGTATCATCCTTCTTGTAGCTGAAATAATTCCAAATAACTGATGTTGCTTTTCTTTTTGCCACCAAGTCTTCATTTTCGGTGATTTTCTCTAGTTTGTTGCTCATTTTTCAATGTTGTTACCAGCGACTCACTTCATGTGCAGGGATGTGGTCTGCATCGGCGAACTGATTAAGAACAACTGTGATTGGTGGATTGCTGTACGCAGTGTGTGTCAGGTACCCAGGCTGAAATTAGATGAGAACACGTTGAGTTCATTTGCCTCCTACTTTGCAGAACCCGCAATGTGACTATTGCGCACACATACATCGCGATGATGATGCTCAAACAATAAATTGTGCAGCTCTAATGTCTTTATTAATGCTATGAATTCTCGGACTATGACCACAGATATTTTGTGAGTTCACGGTGGCGTTGAACTTCTAACCTTTGGGCACGAAAAAAATTCTGTCAATACATTCATGAGATACTTATGCTCTTGAGGCTGAGACAGATAACGTGAAAACAGCCTGGCTTTGTTCGGTTACAACCACAGAGACGTAAAAAGTGACCTTGAGTCAGTAGGTTGCACCCATCATACAGACCCGCTAAGTTTAGTGTGCAGAGATATCTCCAGCACTGTCATAAATGAAGACTTTGTGCAAGTGTTGCCACGTACAAGTGTAAGTTCAGGAATAAATAATTCAACAGTCAAAATGAAGGAAATGCATGGTCCTGTGCTGTTATGGGATAAAATGTGATAGAATATCTACATATCTGACATTCACTTACTTGCGGCACAAATCAGGACATCTTATACTTAAAAGGGGGGGGGGGGATCTAAATAACCCCTTTCATTTTTGTTATTATTTTCTGAACCACAAGGGGGCAGTGTGTGATTTCTGTGAAGCCTGGGTGTGCCACGGCAGGAAATGTCTGAGCACTCACGCCTGTACCTGTCCTCTGACTGATGCAGACTGCATCGAGTGTGAACGGGGGGTGTGGGACCACGGTAAGACCACCTCCTCTTTCATTAACGTCCATTAGGCAGCAGACGTCATCAAGGTAGAGATCATAATTACTGTTGCATGTTCTCTACCAGGTGGAAGGATTTTCCGCTGCTCCTTCTGTCAAAACTTCTTGTGCGAGGATGATCAGTTTGAGCACCAGGCGAGCTGCCAAGTCCTTCAGGCAGAGACATTCAAATGTGAGTCATTTAGTTTACCTTTCACATCCATTCTCTTTTTGTGTTTAATGGGCGAAGTTAAGTGTATATCATCACTTCAAGAGAATAATGGCTCCAGGGTCTGTGTGCAGCTGAGGGAAGTTAATGATGGCTTACACTGCCTGCCTTTTTTCCTCATACTTCACTTCAGGTGTTTCGTGTAATAGATTGGGACAACACTCCTGCCTGCGCTGTAAGGTGAGTTAAGTATCTGTGTTTACATAACAGGGTGGCATGGATCTGATCATGACAAATACTTTCACTGGGCCTTAACGTGTCCTAAATTTCTCGTTAGTGCTGAAACAAAGATAAACATCCTGCATTCATTTCAGATTGTGTCAGCTCACTAAAATACATTCCTGTTTTGCTTTTGCTTTTCCGTCAAACATGAAGTATCCTTGCACGTAGAGGAAATGATACCAGAAACAGATTTAAACAGATAATGTTCCTGCAAGAGCTCTGTGCTGATAACTTCAAATGCTCTGAACGCTACCAAATGATAATATTTCCTTTAAAAGGGCACTATAAGTTCTTTAAACCATTACAGAGGAAAACTCGCAGGAGGGCCTGGCCAAGCGAGTAACAGAGTGAGAAAGCACTGAGCAGCAATACTAATCATTCCATATCTGTTCTTAAAATTAATTTAGCAACAACCATAATAGCTCAAATTGTAGGTCTAAGCAAGTCCTTTAACATGCCATTAAGGAATAATAACCAAATATTTAATAAAAACATGAATTTATCATCATTGACAAAGTAACAGAGTGAGGAAAAATATATAGCAGTTCAAGGTTTGGAAAAAATGCCAAAAAGTGCTGTTCCTCAAGGAAAGTGAAAATATTTACCACATTTATCTTAGTATATCAGAGTACATCATATCCAAAAATGAAACTGATGTCATTTTTATTTTCGTTTTAAAAGACATTAATTCATGGTAACAGAGTGAGAATCTAAAAAAGTAACAGAGTGAGGTGTTCAGTTTGATGCACCAGAATAATAATCAAAGATTTATTAAGATACTGATAAAATTATCAGTCTTTGGCAACAAATGTTTCATTACTAAATTTAATACACATCTTTCTGTTTTTTGTTTTTTTTTTAATAATAAATAACATTCAAAATCATTAGAGTATTTGATTATGAAATATAAGATTAGACACAAGCATATATTTTGAACATATTTATTTACATTCTGAATTTATGCTGTATACACTCATTTACAACCTTTACTGTTCTTAATTTACACTGTATTCTCATATATTTTCTTATATATCCAGTTGTAATTCAGGTACAAATTAAATAAACACACTTTTAGAAACTAGAGATATACATCTTGCATGCTGAGTAATCAAATATATTGTTTTGGGGAAAAAATAAATTGACCCTGATGTTCACTTTGGCTTGGCCAGGCCCAAGAGCGAAGTGTAAAAATACTGTTCTATGGAAATGTTTTATCACCTCAATGTAGTCAACGTATCAAGAGTAAAAATGTAGATCAACCATTTCAAGATACTTCATCGAATGAGATCATTGTGTGCATCTGTAATGTTGTAGATGGTATTGGTCAGGGTCATTTTAATTGCCGTAACTTAATCTGAATAATACATTATCGTTAATCTTTTTTTTTTTTTACTTAATAATACAAATCTGCAAATTAATGAAAGGTTTTTACTCCTCTATTTTAGCAGGTGAGACATTCACCGTTCTTACACTGACTGTCTGGCAAGTGTCATAAAACAGAGTTGAAGGAAAAGGCAAAAAAAACCACACACACACACAATTGACTACAATCAGACAAGAATGATGGAAGATAGTTGATCACACTGAAGTAAAAGCATAAAAAATATCCATAAGTGGTGACTAGGGTTAATGTTTCCAGGTTTACTAACCAGTTCCAATCATTGTTGTCAGCGGTGGATTAAACCAGTATAGACAACAGGTCAATGGACGAGTGGGGTTTAAAGGCCTTTACTCTGATGTGTAGGGACGACCGCAGTGGCACTAAGTGACTTTGATAAAGGGGAGAATATGTTAGAGTTTCATGCATGAGCCTGAACCAGTGGACGTTACAGTGAAGATATTTGACAAGGGAATACAGAGGACAGGGGTGTGTTTGAAGGGGGTGGTCTGTCCATTATTCATAGTAACAGAATGATAGTTATGACAGGAGATGCTCTAACCCAGTTATTTATTTAGTCATCACAATTTGGCCCTAAACAAAGCCTCTAAGATTCTAAAGGTGCCATTTTGCTGCTTCCTACACATCAACATCAAAGCCAGTGCCAGTGGAAGGAAATAATCAACATTATTACCACTTCACCTGTCAGAGGTCTTAATGTTATGGCTGATCATATGTCTGGCACATTCTTTGAGGGGGTGGGATTTATGACCTATATTTCAGCCATCTCCTCCTGTTCCTCTTCATTAAACAACAACCAGGGCTAAAAAGTTAAACTAATGCATTAATACAGTGGTTCCCAACCTTTTTTGGCTCGTGACCCCATTTTAACATCACAAATTTCAGGCGACCCCAGATATTCAAAACCAAGACTTTTTTTTTTTTGGCTAAAATGAATTTCTTTTTGATCATGTAATAGTTTGCTATGCAATTTTGCAAATGAACAGTAATTTTAGATGACATTTAGTCTATATAATGTATATTATTCTGGACGGAGGCAGAAAATCCAGGTGTAGATTACTGCACAAAGTGAGAATTTTATTTTCCTTGGTCAGGATATGTACAGTCAGTCCAGCTTGGATTTACAAGGCTGACAATTAATACTGAACAAACAATAACTCAAACTATGAATTATGAAAGAAAATCTGAAATTGACCACAATGAACATTTGAAAGATAAACAGAACCACAGTGCTTCAGTTTCAGCTTCACAATTTGTCATGTCTTTTATGGATTGGGATTGTCTCTCTCAACTCACCATATATTTATATTAGTAGCTTTTTATTTTTTATCAGTTACTAGACATTTCAGATGACCCCATTTGAATTGCAGGCGACCCCATGTGGGCTCCTGACCCCACTGCATTAGTGTTAAAATCTGCAGTAACTTAAATGTCCACTAGGGGCAGGCTCTAGAAGTGAGCCAGTCCCTGTGTGGGCTTTGACTGACAGCTAGCTCAGACATTCAGGGCTCTTTCAGGGTTTAATTAATATAAAATGTATTTTCCTCCCTGACTGGCAGTTCTGCCGTAGCTGTGTTTAAGAACTTACACTAACAAGCCTGTCATGAAGTTTAACTGGAACTTAATTATAGTAAACTCAGCCGCCTTAGCTGATGTTTGCATTAATTTGTGGTTAATTATATGGTCTGCCAGCATGCCTGCTAATAAGCTCAGTTAGACCTTACTAGTGTTTTTATATATTTCATGGCTTTGACATTACTGTTAATAGACATAACTGTGTGTTTTCATTCACCGAGAAGCTGGAAATGGTATTTATTGTTACTGTGCTAATTAGTACAGTTGCTGTTTTCAGTTTGTTCTGGTTTCATCACAACCGTGTCGTGCATATCGAGGCTTCAAGTGTTGCAATTGACAAACCAATGGATGACGTCGTGGTTTGTCCACTATTTACGTATATACAGTCTGTTGTTTGGCAGTAATTGTGAAAGTGATTTCTATATGAAAACCAAGTTCTATTAACTAAAGTAAAGTAGGGAAAGTCACTAGTGGTATCTGTAGCAGAGTTAATAACATACTTGCCTTTTAGATGTGGTGGAAAAGGAACGAGTCTGGTCAAGTACAACTACTTCAAACTGTAACTGCAAGTACAGGGCTTGAGTAAAACTACTTGCAAGTAATTTGGATTTTAATGTTTACACCATAGTCTACAGAACTGTAAAGTAACAAACAGTACACTGACATGAAGAAATCTGCTGCATAAGACGTGGAAACTTTTGCTGCAGTGTTCTTTTTTTCTCCTGTCCTTACTGGCAGAGAAGTGGTCATGTCTTTAGGAAACAACACACTCAGAGACAAAATCCACTGATTTATGAAAAGCAGAAGTAACTGAAAGTGGCCAGTGCCACTTCTGCTCTGTTGTCTCTGCTGATTTGTTGCCCATGTAAGAACACTGCAACAGAAAGAGAAACGACAAGACAGAGGGAGTTTAAGACCAAAGAAAAAATCCATCTGGTTGTGATTGTGTCATGATTTACTTTATGTACATATATGCAATATTAACTTTCCTACAGAAGTCCATAGATCACTGACGCTGCATCAGGAAGAAAATATAATGACTAGCATATTACCAACAGTTACATAAATACAGCTACTGTGATCACATACAGCTGTTACAAAGACTGTGAGCTTAAAGTGTACAACATGAGTGATTTGTTTGGCTTCTGGAAATCAGAAAAGGTCCGATCATTATCAGAATGTGTCAGCGGAGGAACACCAGATGGACCGCATGATGGATTAGAAATGATGAAGTGGTGAAAGATAAGACATGAAAGAGCCTCTTGAGGTTGAGGAGGACAGGCGACTTTTTCAGGACATGTAAATCAGCCCACACCTGCCTGTTCCAACATTCTTATGAATGACTTTTGCCTCCATGTGAATATTGTCTGTCTCAGGCCTGTTACTGTGATGACCATGCCAAGAGTAAAGTCTTCAAGCAGGAGAAAGGCAAAGCTCCGCCCTGCCCCAAGTGTGGCCATGAGACCCAGGAGACCAAAGACCTGAGCATGTCCAGTGAGTCTTAAACCCCCCACCACCCACCCACCCCCTGGCACCGAAAGCAGATTGTTTTTCAGTGCAGGAAGTCACACAAGCCCCAACTTCCTATTTGAACACAAATGAAACAAAAAGTGGAAATTTTCAAGAAATCCATGGTATTTCTCATAAGTGAATTGAAAATTGAAAGTTAATCTACAAAAAGTAAAACAACAACAATCAATCTTGGACCTGTTATGACCCAGTACTCCATTATTTTTTGTACTTTACAGTTTATTAAACTTTACCGCTCTGCTCAGAGGAAGTGTTTTGTTTCAGTGTTCCAACAGAGTGTAGATTATGTCTTATTCAATAATCTGGGTAAAAAATGAAGGAAGAAAAGTTATCTCTGAACTTTGAGTGAAAAGAATGTTAGAAAGCCAAAAATCTAAGCAAGTGGTAAAATTACAATCACTGGCAAAATGTCATCATTGATGTGTTGATAGCTGTTATTTTAGTGTACAAAGTGTTAAGTATCTTCATAAACTTTTACAACAGAATAGAATAGAATCGCCCTTATTGTCTTTATGTGTACAGTGAAATTAGGAGTGCAACAATATTTCCAAACACCAGTACTACAGAAATAAGAATAGACTGAATGTGAAATTACAAAAATTAAAATAAGATAAGAAAATATACTAAAAATTTACAGTTAAAGTAACATAAGAATAGAGCTTAGTAGAATAAAAACCAAAGCTGGATCAAATATGAATACGCGCAATTTACAGTATTAACAGTATGTAACATTTTAACTATAATTTCTGTGAGTGTAAATATGAAAAGCATAGAAACAGGCACATTTTTCTGTTTAAATCTGATGTGATATCTTTGTGTCGTCTGCAGCTCGTACGCTGAAGTTTGGTCGCCAGAGCGGCGCTGACGAAGACGATGGTTACTACGGCGGCGCATCCAGTTATGACTCATACTGGAAGAATGTGGCGTCCGGAGGCGGACATCCAGAGGATGACTATGGAGAGGACAACGACGACTATGATGAAGATGAGGATGAGGAGGACGAGGAGGAGGAAGAGGACGATGAGGATGAAGAGGAGGAAGAAGAAGAGGAAACAGCTGCTGAATCTTTGGCTGCTCTGAAAGTGGACGAAACCACAGCATGAATGTGGACAGAATTTGCACAATGTCAGCATCCTGTATGTGAGCGGAGGACGACCGCAGACTTCAGCTAATGTGTTGGGTTTGTTTGGAAATTGTGTAACTGTATAAGTACTGAAAATATTCAGTACTGATAATTTTGTACCAATACAAACATGATTCTTTAATCTCAATGGTAAATATTAACAGAATATAAAATATCGTGATTTAAAAGAAAACCATTTGTGCATAGAATATCAACAACTACACTGCCTAGATGTTTGTTGTACAGGCTGATCATTTTAGGTTTTCAATACTCTGACTTTATTAACCCACCCCCCCAAAGGCGAGACAAGGGGTATTGTTTTTGGTTTGATTTGTTTGTTAACACTCTAGCAGCAAAACTATTGGTTGAATTCCTACCACATTTGGTTTATAGATTGCCAGTGACCCAGAATAGATTTGATTACATTTTGTGAGAAATAGGTCAAAGTTAAAAACATTTTTATGAATTTCTAAAATCTTTTTTTTTTCCCCTGTTTACTTAAAATGGGTGAAATTTCACATGTCTGTATCAACAAAACTATTGGTTGAATTCATACCAAATTTGGTTTATAGATTGCCAATGACCCAGAATGGATCCCATTACATTTTGGCAACAGTAGGTCAAAGTTCAAATTTTTTATACATTTTTAAATCTTCCCATTTACTTACAACAGGCGAAATATGTGCGAGGGGTGGGGATTTTTGTGCCTGGCACCACTTTCATTTCAGTTTTATTTTTTTGTTGTTACATTTGGAGATAATTTAATCCAATTCCATCCCCTGTTTGGAGCAATCTGGCCAAAACACATTTATTTAGGAAATGATTTACAATGTGCACTGAACAACTCTATGATACAGATAGAAAAGAGCAAAATAAACATCATCCAAAAAATACATCATCCAGCCTCATGTTTTAGTAGTGTTTATTTCAAGGGTCAAAGATTTCTACAACTTCCCATTTTGGGATCAGTTATCTGCTTATCTATCTAATAGTGTCAGATGTTTATACTATTTTTAAATTTCTTGGGAAAGGTGTTGAAAGCAGCTGCATTTTGTCAAGTCTTTGTATTTCTATTTTGGCTGTGATTTAACAGCAGATTTACAGAAAATAAATAGTTCATCTGAAGCAAGCATGTTATATTTCAGAAACAAAACTAATGTTGTGGTTTGACAAAGTCTTGCATAAGGGGGCCCCAAAGTGAGGAGCTTGTGGAGGCTTGTTGCTCGAGGTAACAGGGAGATGTTGAAATATGACTTAGAAGGCACGTCCTGAGTTTAAGACAAATGGGTTTGGAGGCTTACTTGATGTTAAACCATACAGAGGCTTGAGGAAGGATTTTTGCTAATGAATCATGACCGATGTGATGTACACTGTGGAATTACCCAGCCTCCGTTTCACACTGACCTCTGCTCTGGGTGCGATTATGTGTTCAGACCCTTTAAAATAACTAATCCCACGGAGTAGAAATACTCCACATACAAAGCATGCATTCAGAACCTTATTAAAGGAAAAGTTTGCAAATGTAGTTAAAATGTGAAATGTTCAAAGTCCAATCCCACATTCAGCTAAATTTGATCTGCAGTGGGCCAGACCGGTAAAAAAATAACATAATATATAAATAACGACAACGCCAAATTTTTGTCTTTGTTTTAGGGTAAAGAAAAAAAAACATTAAATTATGAAAATACTTACTTTTATAAACTATCCAAACAAAAAAGATGTGAATAACCTGAAAAAATGACATTTCTTGAAAAAAATAAGTGCAATTTTAACAATATTCTGCCTCAACTTATCATTTGTCCATGTGCATTATGGATCAGATCTACAAAGACACTAAACACTGAGTAACAGGCAGAAAATAGTTAAAATTGTGCTGAATTTTCTTTAGACATTTCAGGTTGTTCATATTTCTTCAGGTTATTCACATTTTATTGTTACGGGATACTTTGTAAATGTAAATATTTTCATAATTTGATGTTATTTTTTTGCACTAAAACGAAGAAACAAATTTGAAGTTGTTAATTCAAGATTTTTTGCTTAATTCAAGATTTTTTGCTAAATTTCAGATTTTTTTTTTACTTCATTGAATTTTTTATTTTTTATTTTTTGCTTAATTCAACATTTTTTCCTTAATTCAAGCTTTTTTTTTTTTTTTTTTTGCTTAATTCAATTCATGACTGTGGAATTTTTGACTTTGCGAAAACATCCCAAGGGCCGGACCGGACCCTTTACCGGGCCACATTTGGCCCCCGGGCCGCAAACACAGAAACAAATTTGAAGTTGTTAATTCAAGATTTTTTGCTAAATTTGAGATTTTTTTTACTTAATTGAATTTTTTTTTTTTTTTGCTTAATTCAACATTTTTTCCTTAATTCAAACTATTTTTTTTTTCTTAATTCAATTCAAGACTGTGGAATTTTTGACTTTGCAAAAACATCCCAAGGGCCAGACCGGACCCTTTAGCGGGCCGCATTTGGCCCCCGGGCCGCATGTTTGACACCCCTGCTCTAGAGGATAAAGCAGTTCAGAAGATGATTGGATGAATAAATTACTACCACTAATATTAATAACAATAAAAATAATGATGACAAACCAAGCATTTCAGACATTTTTTTCCTCCATTATGTATGACTTCATTCACTGTTTGAAAGTGGAGGTTGCATAGGTGGGAAAATCTGATGTGGGTGTTTTTATTTGATGACTGACATTTGAAAAACACGTGAAAAAACCTCCATAATGGCCACAGTGAAATCTTCACAAGGTACATGAAGAGTTCATAATACCTGCCATCTGGGGCGCTGATAAGGGGGAGGGTAAACATGACAAATCCAGTGTTTGTGGGGGGCCCGTAGAGCAGTGCAGGGGGCCCAGTGGATATAGAAGTTGTTAAAAGTTTGTACATGTTTACACCATCCCTTTCAAACCAATTCTACCAGTGGAATCTCAAAGGAATAAATTCTATAAAAGATTTATTTATAGACTAGAAGCACTCGGAGAGCGCAGACCTCCGCCAAGGCTGATCAGTGGGCCCCCCCGTGGGCCCGATCACCACCAAACTTTAATCATTTGTTCCTTGTGCCAGTATCAACATTTCCTGAAATTTTTATCCAAATTAAAGGCACAGTAGGCCAAAAAGTAAGGGCACCCCCATTTTTTCTATAAATTGAGATAAAATTCGCCTTCTGGATCAGATCCAGATCAGCCTTTGAAATGTGATAGAGGACCCCATTGTCAATTCCTGAGTTAAATTTCATGAGTTTTGGTCGATAATTAAGCGAGATATTGGGAAACGAAAATTTTGGCCCCATTTACCACAATGTTAACGAAAATTTCAAAGTGATCCAGAATCCAGGATTTCTTCCGGATCACCCCCAAAAGTTAATCATTTCTTCCTTATCCCATTTCCAATAAACCCTGAAAATTTCATCAAAATCTGTCCATAACTTTTTGAGTTATGTTGCACACTAACGGACAGACAAACAAACAGACAAACAAACCCTGGCAAAAACATAACCTCCTTGGCGGAGGTAATAAGGTCTTCCCTACATTCCATCAACTACGAGAACACTACAACATAGATAAAAGAGACTTTTTCAAATATTTACAGCTCCGAAGCTTTGTAAAAGCTATATTTCTGTCCTTTCCTGATCAGCCTCCTGATTCCATAATGGATACATTGTTTTTGACTGATCCTTTTAAAAAAGGTGCGACAGCTAAAATTCACAACATGCTGTCACAGTTGGACTGTACTACCACACTGGATCATTTAAAAAGGGCTTGGCAAGAGGATTTGGGTGTAGACATTGAATACAATCAATGGTTAAAAGCCCAAGAACATGTTCACTCCTCCTCTGTATGCATCAGACACGGTCTTTTGCAATTCAAGATTCTGCACAGACTTCATTTATCAAAGCTGAAACTATCAAAGATGTTTCCCTCGGTAAACCCCTCCTGTGACAGATGTAAAAAGGGGCCGGCCTCACTTGCACATATGTTTTGGAACTGTCCTTGTGTCAAAATATACTGGACCAAGATATTTCAGACTTTATCCGAAATCTTAAAAAAACAGCTTAAACCAGATCCGGTTTTTGCTTTGTTTGGTGTGAAGCCGGCTGCTGTAGAACTTTCCAACAACCAAAACAATATGATATGTTTTGGGGTGTTGCTAGTGCGATGATTAATCCTATTACACTGGAAACAAAAAACTCCCCCCGCCCATTCAGCCTTAATGAGAGAAGTAATGAAACACTTACAACTGGAAAAAATTAAATTTTCATTAAAAGGGAAATTAAATGCATTCCACTTAACATGGCAACCTTTCATTGATTATTTTAATAATGCAAATGTGTAAACAACTTAGGACTGGCGATATGTGATGTCCTCAGTTTGGTTTTTGATGCTCATTGTTTACTGTTGTTTGTGTGCTTTTTGTTTTACTGCGTGTTCTCATTTTTCTTTGCATTGAGCACAATGAATGTATATGAACACGTTTTTGTTACTATATGAAAAAACTCAATAAAGAGAATTAAAAAAAAAAAAAAAAAAAAGTTTGTGTAAGATGTGATGTAGAAGAAAGGTGTAGAAGTCGGGAGGATTTTAAGTTTCGGTTTTGTTTTCACACTAGCGTAAGTGACGTTATTCATAGATCGCACCCCTACGTACATACCCCGCCACCACCCCCAGCCCTGCTCCGACATATGGAGAAGATGGGAAATATCAGTTTATGTAGGGTACACAACGATTATGCTTTCATGGGGCCCATGATTGGTAGCACCGCCCCTGCCTGCCACCAGTAGCAGCTGGTGCACTTATTTTTTGGTGGGGCGCAGTATCCAAGTCAGTTTTCAGCCGCACTGTAACCACATCTCACCACAAAGTACATGCACCACTATTTCAAAATATTCATTTAAATTAAAATAAAAATACACAGTATGTGTTTTCAGTCATGTATATTTTATATGTAAATGTCACCCATCTATCCTTGTTGAGCCGCATTATGTAATAAATTCCCATTATGTAATAAAAGTTCAAAATGTAATAAGAATGTCACATCATCCTGTAATAAAGCCGCATTATGTAATAAACTGACGCATTTTGTAATAAACTACCTCAATGCATTATGTAGTAAATTTTTTCGCATTATGTAGTAAGTCATTACAATTTGAGAAATTTATGACAAAATGCACTTGACACATTTTTATTTTCATCATTAACCCTCTAGTATCCCGTCCACCAAGGCCCTTACTAAGCACCAAGTGTGCCTTTTTGGCACACTTGTGGAATAATGTCAAAAAAAACTTTTCATACAGTTTGTTTCTAATTCTTTTACACTTTTTTCTATTTTATCAACTTGAGTCATAAATAAAAATACCAAATACTCAATAACTGTCACATTTTTGAACCCTTTAAATGCCGTGTTTGTAATGTAAACAAACCATTTTTTTTGGATGCAAAAAACACACAAAAAAATTTTTCAATATACTACATAAAAAGTGGATCACATATTATTTGATTTTTGCATCCTGGCATATGTCAATGATTAACAGCAACACTGGTTAATTTACATTATTATTTTTGGTGCCAGGTCAAATGCTCAAAAATACTAGCATCTGTCACCAAGTGTGCGTAAAATGCACACCTATAAACCACACTATTAAATATTATATATTGATTTATTTTTTCTGCTCTAATTTGATTTTATTTTTGTAAATCCAGGTCAGCCCTAATCATACATATCAAATGGAAGAAATAGAGCGTTTTAGGCACACTTGGGAGACAGATGCTAGTCTTGTAAGTTTCTTTTGTTTACAATGTGCAAATTTTAGTTGGTGGCCAGAATTTTAAAAATCATGCAAAAATGAACAACTTTTGAATTGTAACCTTATTTAAATTGTGAAAAATAAAACAAATTTTTTAACATAAAGTGTAAAGTGTGCCTAAAAGGCGCACCCAGATACCAGAGGGTTAAACTGTGTGGTTAAAGTTCTGATTACATTACCTGTAGCTCCTGTGACTAATTTCTTCTAAATTGCTCTGAAATTATATTAATTTGGATTGTTATTACAAAATGAACCATGTTATTATTTATATATATATTTTTAAATAAAAATGCATCAAAATGCGTTGATGTAGTTTATTACAAAATGCGTCAGTTTATTACATAATGCGGCTTTATTACAAGATGACGTGACATTCTTATTACATTTTGAACTTTTCTTACATAATGGGAATTTATTACATAATGCAGCTCAACAATCCTTCAAACGTGCACATTTTTCTATAGCCACTTTTACACAGAGAACCTGGGAAAAAAGGTGAGATGGTGAGCCCACCTTTTTTCCACCACTGACTGGTTTCCACAGCCAAGCCAACAGAGGTGAGACAGGCTGGACTTTCACACAGCGGATATATATACAGGGTGGGGAAGCAAAATTTACAATATTTTGAGGCAGGGATTGAAAGACAGTGTATGACCAATTAGTTTATTGAAAGTCATGAGAATTTATTTGCCACAAGAAAATGTACATAATAGAAAATGTTTTTATTCTATGTGTCCTCCTTCTTTCTCAATAACTGCCTTCACACGCTTCCTGAAACTTGCGCAAGTGTTCCTCAAATATTCGGGTGACAACTTCTCCCATTCTTCTTTAATAGTATGTTTAAGAAAGTCGACATTGCTGTGTGATGTTCTATTGGTAGCATGTTCTAAAACGCCCCAAACAGCAGAATCCAGAGGGTTTAGATCTGGGCTGGAAGGCGGCCATAAACATGATTCCCAAAAATTGCTAAAGTTGGATTTGTTGCTGTTGTCAACAAGTGTTTTGGTGTTCTTGTGTAAGACTTTAACTTCAAATCATATTTTACTGCATTTCTAACGGTCTTGTTGTCTACCTCAAGCTCAATTGCCATTTTTCTCATGGATTTGGTTGGATCCTTTAGGATTTTGGATTTGAGAGCTTTAATAAAAGCTTTGGTACGTTTTTTGTTTCTTCCTCCACTTCCAGACTTTCTGGTAATAGTTTTGCTCATAGTCATTCTCTTCTTTCCATTATAAACAGTCTTTATGGACACTCCAACTATTTTTGAAATCTCCTTTGGTGTGACGAGTGCATTCAGCAAATCACACACTCTTTGATGTTTGCTTTCCTGATTACTCATAAGGGCAAAAGTTTCTGAAAAGGTATGGATAATAGTGTTAGGTATGATTATGACATCAATATATATTTGGTTTCAAAACAACTGACGTAGTGCCTGCTGAGAAAAAACAACTAAATGTTCATTGTAAATTTTGCTTCCCCACCCTGTATATATATAAAACTTTTTGTGTACTTGTGTGTGGTTTATTTTGGTATTTACATTTACCATGCACTGGCTGCTGTCTGTCCCATAGAAGAACATGACAGCCGGTTTGTTTGGAACTATTGAGGTGTAGATGAACCATGTGATCCCCGTAGCGGCAACATCAAAGCGGGTCAGTGGCTCGTGGACTTGCTGAGTAACCTTTGCCGTGCAGATTACGCACCTTCTCACAGCTCGCGCACGTACTGAAGTGGTGTTGGAGTTCTAGTGGGAGTGCACTGCGGGCCGTGACAATATCTGGACGTCGCGACTGTACATACAGTAGTGCAACAACGGATGGAAATATACACCACAAACAAAAAGTTAAGGATATTTTTAATTTTTGCGCTATTTTTGCTCAGCGCTTTTTACTTTTTTGTGTGTGAACTGAATTGAAACATTTTTTTTAAATGACCAGACATAGTTTTATTTATAAATGGCAAAAATGACCAAAAAATTGGCAAAAAAAAAAACAAAACAACTTTTTGTGTACTTGTGTGTGGTTTATTTTGCTATTTATATTTTCCATGCACTCGCTGCTGTCTGTTCCATAGAAGAACATGACAGCCGGTTTGTTTGGAACTATTGAGGCGTATATTGTTCAAACAAATATACTTTTAGTTGTACCAGGCATTAAAATGAACAAGAAATTGAAAAAAAAAACAAGGGGTGGTCTAACAATTTTTTCCGCGACTGTACATACAGTGGTGCAACAATGGATGTAAATATACACCACAAACAAAAAGTTAAGGATATTTTTAATTTTTGGGCTATTGTTTTCAGTTGGGATTCTTGCACAGCGCTTTTTACTTTTTTGTGTGTGAATTGAATTGAAACATTTTTTTAAATGACCAGACATAGTTTTATTTATAAATGGCAAAAATGACCAAAAAAAAAGGCAAAAAAACCCCCAAACTTTTTGTGTACTTGATATTTATACTTTCCATGCACTTGCTGCTGTCTGTCCCATAGAAGAACATGAGAGCCAGTTTGTTTGGAACTATTGAGGCGTATATTGTTCAAACAAATATACTTTTAGTTGTACCAGGCATTAAAATGAACAAGAAATTGAAAAAAAAAACAAGGGGTGGTCTAACAATTTTTTCCGCGACTGTACATACAGTAGTGCAACAATGGATGTAAATATACACCACAAACAAAAAGTTAAGGATATTTTTAATTTTTGGGCTATTGTTTTCAGTTGGGATTCTTGCACAGCGCTTTTTACTTTTTTGTGTGTGAATTGAATTGAAACATTTTTTTTAAATGACCAGACAGTTTTATTTATAAATGGCAAAAACGACCAAAAAAAAAGGCAAAAAAAAAACAAACTTTTTGTGTACTTGATATTTATATTTTCCATGCACTTGCTGCTGTCTGTCCCATAGAAGAACATGAGAGCCAGTTTGTTTGGAACTATTGAGGCGTATATTGTTCAAACAAATATTCTTTTAGTTGTACCAGGCATTAAAATGAACAAGAAATTGAAAAAAAAAACAAGGGGTGGTCTAACAATTTTTTCCACGACTGTACATACAGTAGTGCAACAATGGATGTAAATATACACCACAAACAAAAAGTTAAGGATATTTTTAATTTTTGGGCTATTGTTTTCAGTTGGGATTCTTGCACAGCACTTTTTACTTTTTTGTGTGTGAATTGAATTGAAACATTTTTTTTAAATGACCAGACAGTTTTATTTATAAATGGCAAAAATGACCAAAAAATTGGCAAAAAAAAAAACAAAACAACTTTTTGTGTACTTGTGTGTGGTTTATTTTGCTATTTATATTTTCCATGCACTCGCTGCTGTCTGTTCCATAGAAGAACATGACAGCCGGTTTGTTTGGAACTATTGAGGTGCATATTTGTCCAAACAAATATACTTTTAGTTGTACCAGGCATTAAAATGAACAAGAAATTGAAAAAAAAAACAAGGGGTGGTCTAACAATTTTTTCCGCGACTGTACATACAGTAGTGCAACAATGGATGTAAATATACACCACAAACAAAAAGTTAAGGATATTTTTAATTTTTGGGCTATTGTTTTCAGTTGGGATTCTTGCACAGCGCTTTTTACTTTTTTGTGTGTGAATTGAATTGAAACATTTTTTTTAAATGACCAGACATAGTTTTATTTATAAATGGCAAAAATGACCAAAAAAAAAGGCAAAAAAACCCCAAACTTTTTGTGTACTTGATATTTATATTTTCCATGCACTCGCTGCTGTCTGTCCCATAGAAGAACATGAGTGCCAGTTTGTTTGGAACTATTGAGGCGTATATTGTTCAAACAAATATACTTTTAGTTGTACCAGGCATTAAAATGAACAAGAAATTGAAAAAAAAAACAAGGGGTGGTCTAACAATTTTTTCCACGACTGTACATACAGTAGTGCAACAATGGATGTAAATATACACCACAAACAAAAAGTTAAGGATATTTTTAATTTTTGGGCTATTGTTTTCAGTTGGGATTCTTGCACAGCACTTTTTACTTTTTTGTGTGTGAATTGAATTGAAACATTTTTTTAAATGACCAGACAGTTTTATTTATAAATGGCAAAAACGACCAAAAAAAATGGCAAAAAAAACCCAAACTTTTTGTGTACTTGATATTTATATTTTCCATGCACTTGCTGCTGTCTGTCCCATAGAAGAACATGAGAGCCAGTTTGTTTGGAACTATTGAGGCGTATATTGTTCAAACAAATATACTTTTAGTTGTACCAGGCATTAAAATGAACAAGAAATTGAAAAAAAAAACCAAGGGGTGGTCAAACAATTTTTTCCGCGACTGTACATACAGTGGTGCAACAATGGATGTAAATATACACCACAAACAAAAAGTTAAGGATATTTTTAATTTTTGGGCTATTGTTTTCAGTTGGGATTCTTGCACAGCGCTTTTTACTTTTTTGTGTGTGAATTGAATTGAAACATTTTTTTAAATGACCAGACATAGTTTTATTTATAAATGGCAAAAATGACCAAAAAAAATGGCAAAAAAAAAAAAAAAAAAAAAAAAAAAAGGCAAATAAATAAATAAATAAATAAATAAATACACTTAACTTTTTGCGTACTTGTGTGTGGTTTATTTTGGTATTTACATTTACCATGCACTGGCTGCTGTCTGTCCCATAGAAGAACATGACAGCCGGTTTGTTTGGAACTGTTGAGGTGTAGATGAACCACGTGATCACCGTAGCGGCAACATCAAAGCGGGTCAGTGGCTCGTGGACTTGCTGAGTAACCTTTGCCGTACAGATTACGCACCTTCTCACAGCTCGCGCACGTACTGAAGTGGTGTTGGAGTTCTAGTGGGAGTGCACTGCGGGCCGTGACGATATCTGGGCGTGTGTGTATGTGTGTGTGTTTAAGTCTGAGTCCGTCTCGACACACACTGGGACCTGGACCGTTCTCTCCAGTCCTTCCACCGTCAGACACACACACACACACACCGATGAGACCAAACAGCGCCATTACCGCAACTGAAATGCGCCGATGTGAAGCGGGCCTGCTGCTGTGCGCGTTTGGAGAGCGCTGACCGCAGACTTCATGACGGTGATCCACGACCAGCCCACATGCCCCGGAGACCCGCCACCGGTAAGCTCAGACCTCCCGGACTGTTTGCCCACACATAACACAAGTTTACCGCAACATTTCCGTCTTTATTTAAAGAAGAAGCAGCGTTTTCATACGGGAAGGCCAAGTCCAAAACGCGTAAAATAAACGGTGCGTAATGATCGCAGGTGCGTCCACGTGAGGGCAAAATAATGTCATCCGCGCGTGCTTCTTCTTCTTTTTTTTTTATATTATTTGGTTAAATGGGACCTACGCTACTGTTACTACTACTGTTCTGTCATCAGTTACTTTCACTTTCAGTTGTAGATCAGTGAGAGGGCCGGATCTTCCTCCTCCTCCTCCTCCTTCTCCTCCTTCTCCTCCTCCTCCTCCTCCTCCTCCTCCTTGGGTTGATAGAAATCACAGACAAACACATGCAGACGTTTACAGTCAAGAACAAACAGAGCATGGGAAGAAATTCAACCAGAGAAGAAGCACAACACACTTTAACCCATAAAGACCCAAACCAGGGGTGTCAAACTCATTTTAGTTCAGGGGCCACATTAAGCCAAATTTGATCTGAAGTGGGCCGGACAAGTGAAATAATAACATAATAATATATAAATGATGTCAACTCCAAACTTTCCTCCGTGTTTTAGAGCGAAAAAAAGTAACGTTATGCAACGAAAATGTTCACATCTGCCATCTATCCTTTAAAATAATGTGAATAACATGAACAAACTGAAATTTCTTAAGAAAACTAAGTGCCATTTTAACAATATTATGTCTCAGTTAATCATTTAAACATGTAAATTACAATGTACAGATCACAGTGGATCAACAAACACACAAAACATTTAATAACAGGCAGAATATTGTTAGAATTACACTTCAGGCTTTTCAAAATGTGCATATTTGTTCAGGTTATTCATGTATTTGTGAAATGATAGTTTGTTTTAGTGTAAATACAGTAAAATGACATGAAAATGTTTACATTTACAAAGAGAGAAATTTGGAGTTGTGAGTATTTATAGGTTATTCTGATTGTATTTTACTGATCTGACCTACTTGAGATTAAATTGGTCTGAATGTGGAAGCTGAACTAAAATGATTAATATCTTCAGTGTAATTTTTCCATTTCACAAATTCATCCCAGGGGCCAGACTGGACCCTTTGGCGGGCCGGATTTGGCCCCCGGGCCGCATGTTTGACACCTGTGACCCAAACAGTCACCGGCGACCAAAATCATCAACTGATCTAAATTGTTTAATACCTGTTGATCCATTAATCCTATCAATCCATGTAAATAATTGGTGTAAAATACAGTTTGTCATCTTTTCATGGTCATCAGATATGACCCATTTGGGCGTTCAGAGGCTCTGTAGTTACCATGGAAACACCGTCATCTTCTACAACATTGATTCACCAGTAAAACCCATGGAGTTGGATCAATGACAGTGGATGGACACACTTGGTTTATGTTCAATTAATGGTATATTTAACTGAAAAAGTCACTTTTTCTTCATTTTTGTTTTACCATACCATACCATACCAACTTTATTTATAAAGCACTTTAAGAACTTTACAGCTGGCCAAAGTGCCGTACACCAAACATAAAGCAAGAGATTAAATAAGTAAATAAAACTAGTGAAAACACAGGGTGTTAAGTGGGCTAAGAACAACACAATACAAACATCATAAAAACAAAGACAAGTTAAAATCTGTTAAAAACAGCATAAAAACTAGAAGCACTCGGAGAGCGCAGACCTCCGCCAAGGCTGATCAGTGGCCCCCTCCCTGGGCCCCCCCCACCCCCGATCACCACCAAAATGTAATAATTTCTTCCTCATCCCTTTTCCAACAAACCCTGAAAATTTCATCCAAATCTGTCCATAACTTTTTGAGTTATGTTGCACACTAACGGACAGACAAACAGACAGACAGACAGACAAACAAACAAACAAACCCTGGCAAAAACATAACCTCCTTGGCAGAGGTAAAAAACAAAGCAAAACAGACATGTCACTCACTGATTAAAAGCTAATGAGAAAAAGTGCGTTTTTAAATGTGATTTAAAGACAGGTAGAGACTGAGCCTGTCTAACATCTAAGGGCAACTGGTTCCACAACTTTGGGGCGACAACAGAAAAGGCACGGTCCCCACGAAGCTTCTTTTTAGTTTTTGGAACCACAAGCTGCAGCTGATCTGCTGACCTGAGAGCACGAGAGGGGGCATAGGGGTGGATCAGGTTTTGTTTTGATATAATAACCTTTGACTTTACTCTGAGCATTTCTGAACATCTACACGATCAGTCAATTAAACAATGGAAAATAAATAATTTTCACCAGAAAAAATCTTAAATTCAGAGGAGAATATTATATTAAATGGTGATAAATCACTTAAGGAAGGTTAAATAAAGAGAAAAATTCATTTGGGAACAGTCACAATAGTCACACTGGGTCCTTATGGGTTAACATGAACTACAGTAGACATGAATTAAAAACCTAAAGAATCCTAATGCTCTGTCTGTACCTTCCTAGAAGCTTTAGTTTATGTTACAGCTTTACCTTAACCCTTTCATGCACTGTCCACTCCAGTGGACAGTTCTTCTCCAGCTGTTCTCTTGTATATTAATGGGTTTTGTTGTTTTAGTTCCATATCAGCCAACACAGTGGACGCTTATGCACCATCCCATACACTGTAATTCAGACCATTACTGTAACTGTACTGTTCTTGATAAACCTGATCTGCAGTAACATGTTTAAGTGTAAATCAATTGCTAATTGTTATTAGACTGTAATTAACAGATTAAAAAAAAAAAAAATGTTGTATTTTGTTGTTTATTGCATATTATTTGCATGAGTAATTACTATTATAGTATGTTAAAATGTGAGAAAACATCAGATAAGCGACATTCAAAAACATTTATTTCATAGTTTTCACACAGTATGACAGTAAATGCATGTTTCTTTGCTTAAAAAATTAAACACATGGTGTCCAGCTGAGTGGATATTTTTGTTAATCCATGAAAAATAGGTTCATAAAAAAAAAAAAAGAAAAAAAAAAAGTTACACAAGAAGGTTTTTTTTTTTGCATATTATCTCCATGAAGTGAGTAATTACTGGCATTAGAATATGTTAAAATGTGAGAAGACATCAGATTAGCAGCATTAAAAATGTTTTTATTTCATTGTTTTTATATCACTTTCTGATATTGGGTTTTAAGCACATGTTTCTTTACTTCCAAAATTAAATGCATGGATATTTTTGTAACTCCATAGAAAAAAAAACCTGATCGCATTGTTTTTTTCATGGCTAAACACTGAAGAAAAAAATCTTGACTAAGGTCCTCATAATTCGTGCATGAAAGGGTTAATTTCATTATTGTATATAATCACGTAACAGTATTTTCAATCCTTACAGACCTAGAACTACTTTATGGCAACTTCAAAATGTGCTTTTTTTCTCTACATTTAACTTTTTCTAAGTGATTTATCCCCATTTTTATGATATAAACGTGTGCAAATATTTTTCCTATATTTAATAAACTTATCATATATATTCAGTGGGAGCAGAACATTTAAAAGCTTTCTTTCCCATTCTGTTCTGACTGTTGGAACACGTAGAGATAACAGATCTTGGGACTGTAATTATTGAAGCCATGGCAACAGATGTAGACTAGTTAATATGAAGGAGGCAGACCTAAAATATATTTAAAAATAAAAGGATACCAGTCTGTGCAGAAAAAGGTCTGTCCATCCAACTCTAGCATATGAAACACAAAGATGAGCTCTGAGACATGTAACAGACTGAAGGGCACCATGATGTACAGTATCAAGAGCATGTAAACACTGTGGAAATAATTAAATAAATAAATAAACAAAATGTCCCCATAATCAAGGACAGATGTGAAGGTGGTAGCAACAAGTCTCTTTTTAGCATCGAAACAAAGGCTGGATTTTGTCCTGAAATAGGAGCTTCATTTTGGTTTCAGCCTCCTTCAAAGTTGCTGAATGTCAGTGCAAGACAGTGAACCATTTGTTAAAATACATCTGTACTACATGACCAATGTGAGAAGTGGTGATTAATGGAAAGTCCAGCAGCTTTGACTTAGTTGAAAATACCACAGTTTTGGTTTTGGTTTAACTTAAAACTAGTTTTAAATCGAAAATTTTGATTGTACAATATTAAAAGTGCCTTGGAGCTGTGTATGCTGAGGTGTAAATTAGAGCCCGACCGATATGGGATTTTTAGAGCCCATGCCGATACCGATATTGGGGATAATAATAATAATAATAATAATAATAATAATGATAATGATAAAAATCAGTTTTATATAGCGCTTTTTCTAAGTACTCAAAGGCACTTTACAAAAAACAGCCAAAAAAAAAAAAAAATGCAAAAAAAAAATCAGATATAGAGGCAGATATAGAGGTCGAGATCTGATATATTGGCCAATAACCGATATATTGGGCTATATATGAAATAAGAACATTAATATACACAGGATATAATAGTCTTATATTAGATAATATTGGACATGTGGATTAACAGTTGCATCTTTATTTATCTCACAAAGATAATGAACACAACTTTCAAACGCTGTATAATAGTCTTACATTAGACTAGTATGTGATCCACAGGGAACCACAGGTTGTAATGTAGTTTTTATGCTGGGGAGAGCAGACTTTTAGGAAAAGATGTGTCTGTATCTAATAAGTAGTGACATAAAAATTGTTTGGTAAATCATTCTTTAAAATGGAATATACATTATTAATACCCAGGACACAGGAAGCACACGGACAGGGGTGGAGGGAGAATAGTTTGTAAGATGGGGGTTGGATAGCAGTCCGTGATTTTCAGAGCTGGGGGGTGGGGTGGGGAGGCTAGTCCATGATTTTCGGAATGGGGGGGTTGCGGTCTGTGATCGGGGGGAGGTTGTGTGATTGTCGGAGTGGAAGTGAAACTGACACACTTTACTATTCCTTTAATTCTCCGGGCTGCACAGACACACAGGAGCAGCGAGCAACAGAATCTCTGCGCAGCAAAAAAGTTAATACATCGGTTACATATTGTCTAGAGATCGACCGATATGGGTTTTTCAGGGCCAATACCGATACCGATTATTAGTAGTTAGAGGAGGCCGATAACCGATTTTTGGAGCCGATATTCATTTGCAGTAAAAGTGTAAAAATCGGCGTGAAAAATTTTGAATAATGCAAACACTGAACTTCGTTTAAATGCCTAAAGCATGTTTATTTAATCAAACAAATAGAAAATAATAGCTCCAGAAGTGCATGGATTTCCTAGACTCAGAAGCATCTCTTATAAAGCTGAATAAAAGCTTAAATAAATAGCTCCCTTAAATTTTTCCACAGTAAATAAAGTAAAATTTAAATATAACTATAATGACTTATCTTTGTATTAAGTTCAAACACAACAAAAATACAGGGAGACTGTTGTAAACTCTTGGGTCACATGCTGACATATGCTCAACTCATCATGCTTCATTTATTACAGCATTTGGGACGCCTTAAGTTGATTTCATTATTAAATTTTATATTTTACCATGTGATAGCAGAGACCCTGTCATTCAAAACTATGTTGCTACATTATTAATGATTAATATGACAAAAGCTACATAAAAAGTATAATAGTTGCTATGAGTGCAATTAAACTCCTGACAGAACACAAACAGCCTTTAGGGCTTTAATGAGCACACACAGGATTTAAAATGTTCCACCATGTTCAGATAAATCACTTCTGAATTTGACTCTGTCTCATCTTCACTTTAATTTTCAGATCATAGGACTAGAAAACTCACAGCAACATTAGTAGTTGTGAGTTGTAGTGTTTTTCATGTGACTTTAACGCAAACACACACTATTACATTACATACCAACACAGCCTCATCCCAAATAGTCAGAAATCGACGCATGCGGTCAGAGGATTTTGACGCGGAAGGGTACACACCGCGGAGAGGCGAAGTTTACTCGTGTGAGAAGCTCCAGAGAGAAAACACGTGTCAAAGGTAAACGCAGACAACTCTTCTGAAACTGTACTAAACATCCCTGTGCTCTACATCTCACAACTACTACTAATGTTTCAGAAGAACGTCAGAGCAGAGTAAACATTAGCGGCAGCTCTGCTAACACAGATTACCTCCTGACATGTGTGTGAATTAGACTGCTGATAATATGGAGATGGAAACAGTCTGTGATAGAAAAGCATGTGTGTGGGATTAAGAGAGAGCGCCAAAAAAACTCACTTCACTTGTTTTAGGGAAGCACGCGGAGGTGGAGTCTGATGAGCTTTTACCAGAACATTAGTTCATCAGTCTGGCTCTAAACGCTCTATGTATTAGTAATGGAGAAAATGTATGTAGAACACAGTCTCATCCCAAGTCAGTCCCAGTCTGTGTGTGTGAGGACAGCTTCTGCCTCAACCAATCAGAGGGCACGGGGTGGATAGTGCCGGAGAGAGAGAGAGAGAGAGAGAGAGAGAGAGAGAGAGAGAGGGGGGGGGGGGGG
Organism: Sphaeramia orbicularis; assembly: GCF_902148855.1. Taxonomy (NCBI): domain Eukaryota; kingdom Metazoa; phylum Chordata; class Actinopteri; order Kurtiformes; family Apogonidae; genus Sphaeramia; species Sphaeramia orbicularis. Next base: position 49,010,220 of record NC_043957.1, read on the forward strand.
GGCGCGTCTGCATCTGAGCCGAAAATAACCCAGTTTTAAATTGATTACTTAATATCGGCCCGTCGGATTAAAAAAAGGCCGATACTGATATACGTCATATTTCCAAATATCGGCGCTGATAATCGGCCCAGCCGATAATCGGTCGATCTCTAATATTGACTGATGTCGATTAATTGGTGATACGTTATAATTGTCCCGATTAATCGGTCAGACTCTAGTATAAATGACAGTGTTATCTGCATAATAATGAAAGTTAGGCTTGGAAATGTTTTGAGTGATGTTGTTGATGTATAAAATGAATAGTAGAGGTCTGAGGAATGACCCTTGTGGTACGCTCTTGGTGGTTCTAATTTGGAGGTGTGACCCTTCCTTTGTACACACTGCGTTCTTTGTGTGAGGTAGTTATGAAACCAGCAGACGGCTTCATGTAACAGTCCAATACTGATTAATGTCAGTTTTATTAGTTGATGGTCCACTGTGTCAAAAGCTTTGGACAGATCTATAAAAACCACTGTGGCTTTATTTACTTCCACTGAACTGCACAGATAAACATCTGACGAAGGAAACACACAGCCTCAAGATATGAAACAAGAAATTGTACCCTCATTAACGGAACATAAAACCAAGCATTTACAACTACAGTCATATATGAAACTACATGGGTTTTACTGGTGAATCAATATTATAGAAGATGACGTTGTTTCCACGTCCACTATGGAGCCTCTGAACATCCAAAGGGATCATATGCGAGGATGATGAAAAGCTGGGAAACTGCATTGCACCTCAATTATTTAACTGTATTGATAGGATTAGAGGATCAAAAGTTATTAATTATTTTAGATCAGTAGATGTTTTTTTGTTGCTGGTGACTGTTAAGGATTTTCGAGGGTTAAGTTATAAAATATTAAACTACACCTCAGAACTTATTGCACAAGTTTGTTCCAACAGCAGAAATATGTTGTATCAGCTCACTGTTTTGTTTTTTTTTTGCAAATACGCAGTGATCCAAAACTTTCAAGAGTTTTTTTTTACTTCTTGATGAAATTTAACACATTTATTTTTGGGTTTCATTTAAGAATCGCTGGACATTCATGTACCTTCATGGCTGGAGGTCACAGATGTGTCATTCATTGCTGTGACCAAGGTTACTATCATTAATGAAAACTAACAAAATGACAAAAACAAGAATTGAAAAAACATTTTCGTTAACTGAAATAAATAAAAACTATAATTAAAAGAAAAAACGATAAGTAATTGAAACTGTATTATGTGCTTACAAAACTAACGAAAACGTATAAAAATTATGGATGAAATTCCCTTCGTTTTCATCTTTGTCAATGTCGGATTGATATGCAATCGATTTATTTTGCTCTAACAATTTTAGCTGCTGGCACCATATGACACTTCACAGTCCGTCACTTCTCATCACTTGTGGTTTACAGTCGTCTTCTCGTCCCCCCTCTACCTGGAAACATGGAGACTAATGTTGGGAGAAAGCAGAATCCTGTCTGGGATTTATGGGAATATGATGGCAAGGAAGATAAAAGGTTTGACAAAACTAAAGTTAATACTAAAACTAAACTAAAACTAAGCATTTAGAAAAAAATGAAAACTAATAAAAACTAGAAAACCTGCTCTAAAAACGAATTAAAACTAACTGAATTAGAGGGGAAAAAAAGTCAAAACTAAATAAAACTAAACTATAATGAAAAATCCAAAACTATTATAACCTTGACTGTGACATTGGATGAGTCACTTTACATGTATTTTGTGGTGAACGTTGATAATGGTTAGGTAAATTACAACCTTAACATCAACATAATCTGTGCTAGTAGTGCAGAACATGTCAATGTAAGAGATTTTGACAGACTTTCTTGAGACTGCGATTTGAGGCGCAAAGGAGTCGTATGTAGGATTGTGGCCAAAACTGGGACTGCAATCACATTCAAAATACTGTAGAGCACAGGTGTCAAACATGCGGCCCAGGGGCCAAATCTGGCCCGCCAACGGTTCCATTCCGGCCCGTGGGATAAAAGGGCAAAAATGAACCTGAACAATCAAGGTTGTCAAAATCATTTTGGTTCAGGTTCCACATACAGACCGATGTGATCTCCAGTAAAAACAACACAATAACCCAGAAATAATGACAACTACAAATTTTCTTTGTGAAAAATTATGTGGAAAAAATTTAAGCGAAAAAAATCAGATTACACTGTGAAAATATTTACATTTACAAAACTACTCTTTCACAATAAAACGCAAATAAATACATAAATAAAAACAAAGATGAACAACCCGAAATGTGCAATTTCAACAATATTCTGCCTGTTACTAAATGTTTGGTGCATTTATACTGTAGATCCACTGTGATCTGTAGTTGTGTTAATAATAAGAGATGTAATATTGTAGAAATTGTTCAAATTTTAGTTCCAAACTCCAAAAATTTAACAATATTCTGCCTGTTACCAAATGTTTATGTAACATTGTGTGTAATGCACATGTATAAATAATAAGTTGAGACATAATATTGTTAAAATTGCACTAATTTTTCAAATGAAAAATTTTTTTTTCAGGTTATTCACATCTTTTTTGTAAAATGTAAAAATTTTCATAATGTAATTGGGTTTTTTTGTACTAAAACAAAAAGAAAAACTTGGATTTGTCATTATTTATAGATTATTAAGTCATTATTTTACTGGTCTGGCCCACTTGAGATCAAATTGGGCTAAATATGGCCCTTGAACCAAAATGAGTTTGACACCCCTGCTGTAGAGCGAGTTATCACCTCCCCCTCCCCCCAGACTAAGGGTTTCCAGATCCAGCATGAGCGTCCACTACAAGGAGCTACCATAGCAAGCGACGAGTCCTACACCAGTACTTATACTGGGCCCAGTATCTTCACCCAGGCTGCGGTGTTTTCTCCCAGGGCTGTACCGTGGTCTCTTCACCCGAGCTGCGGTCACCTTCACCTCTTTTCTTATTGACATTTTATTGTGACAGTATAGTTTCTAAATGTAAATATTTTCACAATATAATTTTACTTTTTTCCAATCCAACTTTGTTTCTAAAACATTTTAAAACAACAAAGTGCTTTACAGAAGACTAAAAGCACAATACAAATTAATAAAAGTATTAAAAAACATGAAAATCAAATAAAAATGAATAAATAAAACAAGTTTAAATATAGAAACAGAAACAAAATGTCGACATTGCACGAGTGTTGAAAGGCCAAGGAGAACAGGTGGGTTTCAAGAAGAGATTTAAAACGAATTGGACTTTTTTCACATTAAACCAAGGAGAAAGTTGGGAGTTGTCATTATCTATAGGTTATTATGTTATTATTTTAGTTGTATGTGGCCCCTGAACACCCTTGACTTTTAATGTTTTCATTGTAATTTTTGCATTTCACTAATTCATCCCGCGGGCTGGATTGGACCATTTGGGGGTCCAGTTTTGGCCTGCGGGCTTTTAGAGCTTGTAGTTTATTTTTAAGCATAACATGCATGAATACAGTATATTTTGTGTTCAGACAGCACTGTGTGTGTGATTGCATTGATTGTACAATGAGTTGTGAGAATATTGCACCTTTTAGAGCATGTATGTGCTGCAGTAAAACGATCATGTAACACATAAAGATATGGAAGAGAATGAACTGCTGCACAATAAATACTTAAACTAGTACACTTAAAAATATCCAACAGGATGTGCGTCTTTCACCACAGATGATACTGATGATAAACTGATTCCAGGCTACAATGGGCGGCTGTAAAGACAAAAATAACTATCAGTATTACAGATCAGTTGGTGAATGCAATATTGGAATGAGAATAATAGTACTTCTTGTTAGTGTGGTCTGCAAAAACGTTATCTTTAAATCTTGTTATGAATTGAAACAATGATGATGACATTCATTTATCAGTAATAAAAATAATTGCTGTTGCTTTGAGTTCAAGGTGACATTTGACAGATTGGATCAACACAGCCCAGTGGAATGCATCTGCATTACGCAACATGTTACCTAACTGAATGGCAGAGACATACGTGTCCTCTTTCCTACTGCTGGGACACACTTTATTAGTGAATTGTGAGTCAAAAGACATATTTTTGACTCACTTAGCCCATGTACAGGGTGGGGAAGCAAAATTTACAATATTTTGAGGCAGGGATTGAAAGACAGTGTATGACCAATTAGTTTATTGAAAGTCATGAGAATTTATTTGCCACAAGAAAATGTACATAATAGAAAATGTTTTTATTCTATGTGTCCTCCTTCTTTCTCAATAACTGCCTTCACACACTTCCTGAAACTTGCGCAAGTGTTCCTCAAATATTCGGGTGACAACTTCTCCCATTCTTCTTTAATAGTATCTTCCAGACTTTCTCATAATAGTTTTGCTCATAGTCATTCTCTTCTTTCCATTCTAAACAGTCTTTATGGACACTCCAACTATTTTTGAAATCTCCTTTGGTGTGACGAGTGCATTCAGCAAATCACACACTCTTTGACGTTTGCTTTCCTGATTACTCATATGAGCAAAAGTTTCTGAAAAGGTATGGATAATAGTGTTAGGTATGATTATGACATCAATATATGTTTGGTTTCAAAACAATTGACGTAGTGCCTGCTGAGAAAAAACAACTAAATGTTCATTGTAATATTTGCTTCCCCATCCTGTATAACTGGACTTTGTAGTGTTTTGACATGGCAGAAGGTGAAAAAGTGAAGTAAGTGCAATATCACCCTTAGGGGAGCTGCCATGTTGCTTTTTTGCAGCCACAGAATCTGTGCAGGAGACACATGTCTGATAGAGTCTGGACAGTGATCGGTCATTACAGCTGTCAGTAACCACCTCCTAAAAAGACCTGGGACTGGACCAAGGCTCCTGTCACAAAAACTGGCAAAAAAACTGAAGCTTTTCGTGGTAAAAACAAACAGAGTAACAGGTTGTAACCGTAAATCCAACACTTCCTGTTTCAGGGTCTCATTCAATACCGTTGTCTGTATTCAGTGTACTGCAGTTCTGTGTCTCTGAGCCCATAAAACATATCCAGTTCATTCCACCACTGTACATGTGATGATAAAGAGCAGAGGAAGCGGAGGAAGTGGAAAAGTAAACTTACTTAATCGAAGGAAAAATAAGTTTGTGCTAGCTATCGTCATGTGTCAGCTGAGTAACATTAGTTCTTGCTGCATCTGTAAAAGCAGCTCTTTATTAACAACCCTGTTATAGAATAAGGGTATAATGAGGTGTTTCATATCTTCACACTTTGTGTTTCATTTGTCAGGCATCTATCTGTCCTGTTCAGTGGAGGTAAATAAAGCGACATCTGTTTTTATTGATCATTCCAAAGCTTTTGACACAGCGGATAATCTACTATAAAAACAGAGATTAGTATTGGACTTTTAAAATGACAGTTTATGTCAATAATCAGCTGAGCAGGAAGTGAAGTGATGCACTGCTGTAATCAGGAGTTAAAGAGTATTTAAGACACTTGACGTCAACATCCACCGCAGGTAAAACACTGACTCTGGAAAAGTGCATTAATAACTGCATTGAAGTTAAATAGATGAATGTAGCTCCTTGTGAACCTTAACTGGTGCATCATTAGAAAGAAATACAAGTGAATGAGCCTACAGACTCTGCTGTTACAGACTGTTTGGACCTGGAAATGAATTTTACAACACCAGGATGTCAGACGACAACCAGATAAGTGAGAAAACGAGACATATGGCTCTTATAATGAGCCATATTTACTTGTTCAGTGTACCAGTTAATATACAATATATTATTATACAGTGGTTCCTTGACTTACAAATTTAACCCTTTCATGCATGAATTATAAAAACCTCAATCAAGATTTTTTCCTGAGTGTTTTTATTCCTCTTTAGGCATGAAAAAAAACAAAAAAACACACCGATTGAATTTTTTTTAATGAAAATATTTTTCATGGAATTGCAAAAATATCCACTCAGTTGGACACCATGAGTTAAATTTTTGAAGCAAAGAAATATGTATTTACTAATATTCTGTGTGAAAACTATGAAATAATTTTTTTTAATGCTGCTAATCTGATGTTTTGTCACATTTTAACACAGTCTAATATTAGTTATTACCCACTTTATGGAGATAATACTTAAAAAAAACAACAACTTTTTGTTTAAACAAAAAAAAAGTTAATTACAGTCTAATAACAATAACAAGGAATTGACTTACACTCAAACATGTTACTGCAGATCAGGTTCATCAAGAACAGCAAAGTTACACCAATGGTACGTCCACTTTATTGGCTGATATGGAATTAAAACAAAATCAATGAATATATAAGAAAACAGCTTTGAATAGCTGTCCACTGTAGTGACCACTATGCATGAAAGGGTTAATTTGTTCCATGGTTGAGCTCGTAACTCAATTTGCTCGTATATCAAATCAATTTTCCCCATTAAAATTAATTGAAATGCCATTAATCCATTCCAGACACCAAAAAAACCCCACACATAACTTATACATAACTTATACCAACTAAAGATCAGTGTGTTGTTGGAGGACAACTAGTATTCTGGTGGTGGATCCTCCATCTCTGCTCACCATGGCATCTGTTGGGTTCCTCCTGTCAACTTCATTTTTATTGACCCTTTGCACGTTACGTCACGCTCTGTTCGCACCGCAAACGAGCGCCATGATGGACAGCGGAAGTGCGGGACTGTACACTGGACGGCAAACCGGCTAATATCGAATTTGATCTGAACGTTCTCGTTTTTGTTCGTTTTTAACCCCGCTTTACACGAACAGTGGTCGCACACAACAGTTCCATCCTTCTTCACAGACACCCGTGGTTTCAGCTGGTTCCAGACCGAGCCTGGATCTGATGGACCTGATATTACAGATAGAACAGGTTCTGTTTGTGTCCATAGCATATTAGCTCCACCAAATGCTAGCTAGGTGGTTAGACTGGGTTAACTACTATGAGCCACTGTGTTCCAGTGGCTGTCATAAGTAGCCTTCAATATAAGCTCTGTTGTAGTGGCTGCTTTTTTTTTTTTTTTTTTTTACCAGCTACACTATGTTATATGTCCTACTGTTATTGTCATTATGCTGTGCCATATGTTATTGTGGTGGAACTGTACATATTACTGTGTGTACAAGGTGGGGAAGCAAAATGTACAATATTTTGAGGCAGGGATTGAAAGACAGTGTATGACCAATTAGTTTATTGAAAGTCATGAAAATTTATTTGCCACAAGAAAATGTACATAATAGAAAATGTTTTTATTCTATGTGTCCTCCTTCTTTCTCAATAACTGCCTTCACACACTTCCTGAAACTTGCGCAAGTGTTCCTCAAATATTCGGGTGACAACTTCTCCCATTCTTCTTTAATAGTATCTTCCAGACTTTCTCGTAATAGTTTTGCTCATAGTCATTCTCTTCTTTCCATTATAAACAGTCTTTATGGACACTCCAACTATTTTTGAAATCTCTTTTGGTGTGATGAGTGCATTCAGCAAATCACACACTCTTTGACGTTTGCTTTCCTGATTACTCATATGGGCAAAAGTTTCTGAAAAGGTATGGATAATAGTGTTAGGTATGATTATGACATCAGTATGTATTTGGTTTCAAAACAACTGACGTAGTGCCTGCTGAGAAAAAACAACTAAATGTTCATTGTAAATTTTGCTTCCTCACCCTGTAGATAGTACAAATGTGAATGTGTCTAAAACCAAAGAGATGATTGTAGGTTTCAGGAAGAATCCTACAGTCTTCTCTCCTGTCATCATTAATGGACAGGCTGTTGAGGTGGTTCAGCAGTAGAAATATCTCGGAATGGTGCTGGACCACAGGCTAACTTTTGAATCTCAGGTGGATGCTGTATGTAAAAAGGCTCATCAGAGGATGTATTTTTACCGTAAACTTTGCAGTTTCAAAGTGGATAACACTTTTATGAAAATGTTTTATTCTTGTTTTATTGAATCTGTGTTAACCTTTTCTTTTATCAGCTGGTATGGGCTGCTTACCCTTAAAAACAGGAACAGGTTGCAGGGCATCACGAAAGTGTGCAGCAAAATTACTGGCACCACACTCACTGATCTGACTGTGTTGTACCAGAGGCGGACTCTGAAGAGGGCTCAGTCAGTCCTGGATGATCCCAGTCGTCCCCTTTATGATGTGTTCAGGTTGATTCCATCAGGTTGCAGATACAGTATTCCTAAATGTAGGACCAATTGGATGAGGAATTCTTTGGTTCCGGCAGCCATTGTTCTGCTGAATAATTCTTTGTAATGTTGGTGCTATTGTTTTTAATGGATTATTTATTGTATTTATTGTTGGTTTGTTGTCCGTATGAAACTGCTGGCTGTAGAACAAATTGCCCTTCGAGGATAATAAAGTTTACCTTGACCCTTGACCTTGATCTTGAAAGGCAGACACTTCAACAGAGCTAATACTGTAGGACACTGATGACAGACACTAACATTATTACACAGTGTTAGTTAATCAGAGCTGCTTTTGGTTACAGTCTATTTGAGTTTTGATGGCATGCTGGGGGAAACATGTTAAAAACATACACAGCTAGCTAGCTAACGTTAGCTGTATCTTTCCTTTTACCATTATGAGATACATTCCTCTGCCGTGAGCACAGTACAGCAACTTGGTAATCTAACCCGAGACTAAGAACTGCTAAGCATCCAGACTTTTGTATGCTTTTAGATCAGCACCTGTGTATGGGGACACTCCATTTAGAACAGAATGGTACCGATCGTGTGCTTTAAACTCGGGTAGACTGGAGGATTTTGCTAGCTTCGTAAACACATCAGAAGGGAGAAGGTATTATAATAATAATAATAATAATAATAATAATAATAATAATAATAATAGCTTTATTTATATATCACCTTGTTGAGCCGCATTATGTAATAAATTCCTATTATGTAATAAAAGTTCAAAATGTAATAAAAATGTCACGTCATCCTGTAATAAAGCCGCATTATGTAATAAACTGACGCATTTTGTAATAAAATACCTCAGTGCATTATGTAGTAAATTTTTTTCGCATTATGTAGTAAATTATTACAATTTGAGAAATTTATTACAAAATGCACTTCACGCATTTTTATTTTCAGGAAAATGTAATAACATGGTTCATTACGTCATAATGACACTCAAGTAGATTTTTTTGCCCTCTTTAATTGAAGTAGCCCTGCAGATTAGTAGTTGTAGTAGTGGTAATGATAGCCTACCTATTAGCATTACATTCACAATTAGTACACACACTTCAACATGCACACACAAAGTAGAAAATGCTGATGTTGAACAATAAATGGCTTTATTTCTAAACAGAACCTTTTTAAGGCAAATTAAAACATTTTGATCAATATAAGGTGTCTATGCCAGTTGAAAAAAAAAAAAAAAACTCAGGAAAGTGTCTTTAACAATGTAAACAACATTTAACAGTTAATAACGTAAGCGGCATTTAGTGTCTATGAACATGCACAGAATAACCATAGAAATGTGACCTCTGTAGTGTTGATTAGGTAAATGTCTGCAGTAGCGGTGTCGGTACAGAAAAATTTTGGTACATTTTCGATACGTTTTTGCTCCAATGAAGAGGGAGGGTATTGGAGGGTATGCTCTGTAACTGCCAAAAACCGAAAGTGAAATGTGAAGTCAAGTGCTTCGAACTTCCGACCCGGCTTCTGTGTCTCTGTTACACTCTCTGTTGTCATGTTTACCTCACCTTATCAGCCTCAGAATAAAGTGGGTTTTTTTTGCAGAGGTGTTGAGAATTCAGTGGTGTGGTGCCGCTGCATAATGTAGGAAAATCCTGCACATAGGCTCTGCTTGTGGCCACCCTGCTTCCCTAGTGTTTGCGTTCTTCCCATAGGCTACATGTATTTGTTCGGTACACCTCCATATTGTATTGAAGGCCCCAAAGTGAAACAGTTAAGTACAAACCAGTGTACCGTTACACCTCTAATCCGCACACACAATCAGGGAACTGATCCAAAACTATATCGTCTCTGTTTGTAGAGAGGTGAAATCCCATAACTCATGGGACCTCGAATTTAAACAGAACAAAAACACTGTATGTGTACTTGATAACACAAATCTTTAGCGATAAAAATTATATTATTATCCTATTACTATATTATTATCATTATTATTATTATTTCAAAATTAGGCCTATGGGGCATAACAAAGTGTGCGATTTAGATTCTCTATTGTTTGGTAAATACAGCAATGTGGTTGTATGCAATATGATAATGTAATGTAATCCTTTCAAATACAACTACTAACACCTAATGAAGCCAAGAATCAACACAAGATGATCACTGATACCGTCACAAAGATCCAACAATGAAAACAAATGTCTGTGTAAGTTCTCATTTGTCCAGGTCATGGTTCATCTTTAGTCGTTTTCGAAGTTCAGCTGGACTGGATTTGTTCTTGAAAACATTTCATCCCTCATCCAACAGACTGAAGAACAAAACCAGTCCAGTTGAACTCATAAAACGACTGAGGATGAATAAAAATGTACGCCTTCAAATTCTGTATATTTCAGCAGATTTTCCAGATGAAGACAGAGTTAAATGTTGTTAGTGTGACGGAACCATACGTGGTCTTCTACCACAGCTAAAGTGAAACCTAATGCTACACTCATCACTAGGTGGCAGCGTTGGACTAAAGTTAATGATTAGATGATGCGTTAGATACAGGGGCCGAGAAAAATGTAAAAATATGACCAACATCCATGTCTCTTACCGGTATGTTCTGTCAAGAATTAATAACAACTTGAATTTGTGAGGTTGTCAGGTTCTGTCTCTGTGTTAGACTCCTGTGGTCTAGATGCAGGAGAGCCATCTCCCAATACAAGTGGGTGGTACTTTCACTGGAGGAGAACTCAACTAATTAAATGAAAGTCTACAGCGTGTCCCATAAGTCTCCATACATAGGAGACATAATACATATGGTTCTAGCATGTATTTCTTTATATTTCTTCTTTATAGTTCTTCAGCAGTGGAGGACACACATTGAAATGTGTTCCCAACAAAATGGCAGTCATATAGAGCATATTATATAAATAAAAATGGTTTATGTCAAGAAACGTTAATTTTTCCTATGTGTGGAGACTTATGGGACACCCTGTATATATGACTTCCTATCAGTGCTCAATAGCAACTATATTGACATCTCTAACCATTTCCATGTTATAAGCCATTAAAATATGGCCCATTATAAATAAAGGCAAATTTTTAATATTTCAGATATTTGTCAAATATTCAAAAATCTAAATTTCCAAAACTATGAACAAACTTTGTAGACATTGTCTCAAGGAAGTAACTTAAACTTTTCAAAAATGAATCCAACCAGGAGTTTTGAAGAAGTTAGTTGAAATGTAGTCATTGGTGACCTTGAGTTTGACCCTTGAAGGTCAAAGGTCATGGACCCAAATGAAAGTCCATATATGACTTCCTATCAGTGCTCAGTACTAACTATATTGATATCTGTAACCATTTCCATGTTATAAGCCATTAAAATGTGGCCCATTTCAAGTAAAGGCAAATTTTAATATTTGAAAAATTCTTTAAAAAAAAAAAAAAAAAAAATCTAAATTTCACAAAACTGTGAACAAACTTTGTAGACAGTGTCCCAAAGAAGCTATATCTAAAATTTGTAATGAATCTGACCGGTAGTTTTGTGAGAGATGTTTGAAGAAATTGCTAACGATAACGAAGATGAGCGTCTGCACTATAGCTCATGGCCCGTGAGCTAATTCTGAAACTAGATGAAAAAACATGATGTATCAGTGAGTTTTAGTCATCACACACACGGACGGAAACATAAAAACAATGACCGCTGCGTTCCTTTTTTGCCTCTCCATTGTCTTCATGTCATTATCAAAACATAAAAGCTACGCACACACACACACTCCAGTACCCCAGAGTGTTTCTCAGTTTTCCCTGTTTTAGCTGTGGTCATGTTCTAACCTTTACCGAAAGCAGGATCCACTGTTTACTTCTTTACTTGAAGCTCTACCCTGGTGCATAAGAGCTGGGAACAGTAGAAATGTAGCAGGCACTTCCTATTGTCTAAAGTACCTCAAAAAGAATAACTGCAAGCAAACTGTGTAATATAACCACCACATATATGTTTCTGAAAGACAGCGATCTGCAAATGGTCATGTCCTGAATAGAATAGAGTAGAATAGAATAGAATAGAATAGAATAGCCGTTATTGTCATTGTGTGTTCAGTGAAATAAGGAGTGCTAAAAACTATACATCGGAAAATAAGAATAGAGCAAATATAAAATTACAACAAAACTAAAAAATCTCAATGGGTATTAATACTGTATATTAATCGTCGCTTACATTTTAAAGAATGATTTACCAAACAATTTTTATGTCACTACTTATAAAATATATACTCCCATATTTTCCCAAAAGTCTGCTCTCCCCAGCATAAAAGCTACCACATCTACAACCCGTGGTTCCCCACAGGTCACACACTAGTCTAATGTAAGACTATTATACTGCGTTTGAAAGTTGGTAAATTACCTTTGTGAGATATACAAAGATGCAACTGTTAATCCATGTCCACCATTTTCTAATATAAGACTATTATATCCTGTGTATATCAATGTCCTTATTTCAAATATAGGCCAATATGTCAGATATCGGCTGATATATCAGATATTGGCTTTGTTTAGCTGTCAATATCCATATTGGCATTGGCCCCAAAAATCCGATATCGGTCAAGCTCTATAAGAAAATAGCATATAAAATTTAACAAAAGTAAAATAATAGAACTAAAGTGGAAGAAAATAAAAATATAATAAAATCTTAATATACACAATATTAACATTATGTATATGTATGAATATTAACAGTATATGTATGAATATTAACAGTATGTATATGTATGAATATTAACAATATTAACAATATGTATATGTATGAATATTAACAGTATATGTATGAATATTAACAGTATGTATATGTATGAATATTAACAATATTAACAATATATATATGTATGAATATTAACAGTATGTATATGTATAAACATTAACAATATTAACAGTATGTATATGTATAAATATTAACAATATGTATATGTATAAATATTAACAGTATGTATATGTATAAATATTAACATTGTGTATATCTATGAGAGTATAAAAAATAGTGCGTTAGTATCTGCATGAATAAAATATTGCATTGTTTTGTAAGAACAGAGGATTATTGCACGGCTTATTGCACATAATTCACATTTTGCGTGGTTATTGCACATTACAGGAAGTGAAGCATGAGGGTACATTGGCTGTACAAAAAGAACACTAGAGTTATTACTTTTTGCAATGAATGATGGTGTGCATTTGCAAAAGGAACATCAGAGAGGAAAGATGTTGTACTTTTATTTCTGCAGCAGAGAGATGCCGTCTGTCCAGAGGATTTTAACACTGGCAGGATTAGGACTCATTTACACGTGCTGGTAAATAACAGGTCTACAGGCGGATGTTTGTACAAAGCACAGAATGAAAAGTTTGCAAGAGGTGTTCTTACTTTTTAATGGTTACATTTAAATGAAAGTAAAGATAAACAAAACAGTGATTTTTTTTTTTTTTTTTTTTAACCTGTGTGTCAGCTGCCTTATGTCCTGAACGCTGATTTGAGCTTGAAATAATAATGTTTGTATATGTATATGAACACATGCACACTAATCTTATTTCTTATTTTTTTCTAGAAACGTGTCCAGTTTCTTCTGACCTGTAACCAGAGCCCAGACAGCCACAGAACTCAGGTGTGGCTTTGTTTCTTAATTCTGAGGTAGGCATATTGTGTGTCTTATTTACCTGAACTGACATATTGGTCACGAGTCTACCAAATACTGTACAGTCTACTCTCGTTATACCGCCAACTTCCGTTCACGGCCAAATTGGCGGTATAGCGAAAATGGCGTTACAACGGGTTGCGTCCATAATGTGCATGTCTTTACTATATGATGTCTATGCTGCCTCCGTTAACCCGTTCTAATTGCGTTCCTAAATAAATCTTGATTCTGTTATGTTGTAAGGGATCATTTAAAGTGGGGAAACATTTTAAGCATTATTATACCGTGTCGGGAAATGACACCCCATCATCTTGAGGCTTTGGCTTAATCCCACGTCCTCTTCCCGACATCCTGACCTACTGAGTGTTCTGCGATAAATGAACGGTGGCCGTTCCGTAGACCTACTCGTAGCTTGTCGCGATCAGCGTCTGCCGCGTTTGTTTCAGTGCATTGTTAAAATTTATGTGTACTCGATGGCAATCATGCTGGCGGTATAACGGTCGGGAAATCAATGGTATAAGTGTTGTTTGTGCATGGAACTGGGCTGGCGGATGGCGATAGGCGGAAATGGTGGTAGCTAATGGAATAATGCATTGGGGATTTTTGTGCAATGGTTTTGGTCAGCGGTGAGCGAAAATGGCGGTATAACGGCGGGCGGTTTAACGAGAGTAGACTGTATTTTGAAAACAGTCAAAAAAAAAAAAAAAAAATTCAACAAGCATCATTTTTTTTGTTGCACAAATAATTGTGTAAAATTCACAAACACAATCTTTAATCACATGTGTAAAGTAGTTGTTTCCTTACAGCACACTTTACAGCCTTATATTAGTCATCAATAAAAACATAAGAGGGTGTTCCCTCTGCAGGTGTCATGTTTTTACAATCGGACTGAGTAGATGTCACCATGGTAACACCATGCCATCAAAGTGGCAAGTTTCCAAAACACACAGAGCTCATACACCTGGGATGGGTTGAAGCATGCTGAGTCTTATTATGTTCAGAGGTTAAGGACACTGTAATGTGCATGAACTAACACAACATGATACTCTCTAGAATTCATTTTATTACCTCCGCCAAGGAGGTTATGTTTTTGCCAGGGTTTGTTTGTCTGTTTGTTCGTTAGTGTGCAACATAACTCAAAAAGTTATGGACAGATTTGGATGAAATTTTCAGGGTTTGTTGGAAATGAGATAAGGAAGAAATGATTAAATTTTGGTGGTGATCGGGGGGGGGGGCCCACGGGGGGGCCCATTTCCAACAAACCCTGAAAATTTCATCAAAATCTGTCCATAACTTTTTGAGTTATGTTGCACACTAACGGACAGACAAACAGACAGACAGACAGACAAACAAACAAACAAACCCTGGCAAAAACATAACCTCCTTGGCGTGGGGGGGGCCCACAGGGGGGGCCACTGATCAGCCTTGGTGGAGGTCTGCGCTCTCCAAGTGCTTCTAGTTTGGATATATTTTTAGTGTCTGCAGGGACTAGTATTATAGTAATTATTAGTGGCGCATTGACCCGTGGGGATCCACAGGTTCTAGATGTGGTTGTTTTTATGCTGTTGTGTATTCTTGCATGCTGTACTGCATTTGTGCAGCAGTCACCGCCAAAGCATTCTGAGTATGGCAGTGTGATTGTATAACACAATTACTAATATCTCCCAAAATACTGGTCCTATCAACCTGCCATTTTCGCTACTGTCTTCCTTGGCCAAAAATACATAAGTATGCCAAACTGCAGCAGTCAGCTCTTTCCGGATGTTGTGTGACTCCCTGGACACACACACACACACACACACACACACACACACACACACACACACAGAGGCCACTTAGCTTTTAGGCAAGGCAAGCTTATTTGTATAGTATATTTCATGTACAGGACAATTCAAAGTGCTTTGCATAAAACATAAAAGCATCCCAGGAGAGGCATAAAACTACACTTAAGATGAGAGGAAGTTAAAATATAAAAACATTAAAATTAAAATAGTCATTAAAATCATCAGCAATAAAATGGGATTTTAAAGTTCATTTAAAAGACATTATTTAAGAGTTTAAGAGAATGCTGCAGTAAACAGAATATAGATTATTATTATTAGTAGTAGTAGCAATAGCAATATAACCAAGAACATGCAACACTTAACAGGTAAAAACAGTTAAACCAGTCATTTTTTTCCCTCCCACTTGGGTACTTCCTGCAGGACAGATACAGCAGTAGAATAAACAAATACCTGCAAGCTGAAGTGCAAAATGTTCTAGAAAACATCATTAACCTCCTAAGACCCAGCTATGGGTTTTCCGTCCACATCTGCGGACAAGAGTTTCACAACTTTATAAAAAAAAAAAGAAAAGAAAAGAAAAGAAAACTATCCACCACAAAGGACATTCCATAAAAATTTAAAAAACTACATCTGAAAAAACTGTTGCATCATGATGTTTCCAATATAGGCACTTATTTAATAAAAAACAAATAAAGCTTGTACTTTGCTGACATTTCCTGGGTCTGAGGAGGTTAAGCAACTTGAGATGCTAAGAGAAATCAGCCTGTTGTTGATACTAATACTTCACATGCTCTGAAGTTGATGACCCTCTAATACAGGGGTGTCAAACCCAGATCCTCAAGGGCCGGTATCCTACATGTTTTAGATGTTTCTCTCTTCCAACACACCTGATTCAAATGATAAGCCTATCATCCAACTCTGCAGAAGCCTGATAACAACCGTCAGGTGTGCTGGAAGAGGGAAACATCTAAAACATGCAGGATAGTGGCCCTTGAGGACCGGAGTTTGACACCTGTGCTCTAATACAAACCTGTTTTTCTGCTACACTTATACTTATATATGTGTACTTATTTCCTCTGTTTGGCAGATGGGTTTGTGCATGTTAAATGTGAATTTGGCTTTTGTTTTTGCTTCGATTGCTCTTATAAAACTAGAAAAGCACTCGGAGAGTGCAGACCTCCCCCAAGGCAGATCAGTGCCCCCCCCCTACAATCAGCACCAAAATTTTATCATTTGTTCCTTGTGCCAGTATCAACATTTCCTGAAAATTTCATCCAAATCCGTCCATAACTTTTTGAGTTATCTTGCTAACAAAACAAACAAACAGACAAACCCCGATGAAAACGTAACCTCCGACATTTCCTTGGCAGAGGTAGTAAAACTATTGGATCTAACAACTGTTTGTGTGCCTGTAAGTGACTTAAATGATAGTAACTGTGTATTTCACTGATTTATGTCGTAGCACTGTATACTGGATAGTATGTGTACGTTTCAAAGAAGTACAACTTTAAAGTTTTAACATTTACGTATTTATATATTTATTGGGTGTTTTTTAACATGACAACCTATAATATATGCAAACAATATACATATGTGTGTCTATAATGTTATTAAGTGTCATTTAATGTACAAAAATAGTGGTAACACTTTACTTGAAGGTCTAGTTTATAATGCATTAAGCGTACATTCATAAGACATTATAATGCATTTATAATGCATTTTAAAAGTCATTACAACTTTTTATGATCATGTACAAAAACTTATACCAAGGTTAATAAAGTATTATAAGTGTAGGCATAATGTATTATAAATTCAGCTTTCATAATGTTTTATACATCCATACCAAAGCAGTGTGAAGGAATTTATTTTTTTTAGGTGGAGAACTCTTATTAGGTTTTGTCACTGGTCTCTATACCCATCTATTTTAGGGATTTCATATTTATTTAAAAAAAAGTATGTGTTTGAATTAACAAAGATTTAGAGCTGCCACATTATTTTTTATTTATGTACAAAGCAACATGTAACACTTCTATTTACTGTCTCTGTTCTTTTAATGTTTTGTTTTTGCAAAATAAAGTTATTAAGAACACTTGGATGTATAATTTTTGACTTACACTTTACTCAGAGCCAGCAGATACTGCTCATACGTCATCATACTTGTGTTATAATATCATCAGTCCTCCTGTAACTTATTATTGATGTTTATAAGGCATTATTCAGTTTTAGAAACTACATGTCACAGCAGTTCTCTGTGTCTTTATAACTGGCTAGAGTTATGATGTTTATAATGTGTTCTGTAACCCAGGACTTGAGATTCTTCCTACAAACACTGTTGTCACTTTGATATGGATGTGTAAAACATCATGAAGCCTGAATTTATAATACATTATGTCTACACTTATAATACTTTATTAACCTTGGTATAAGTTGTTGTACATGATCATAAATTGTTGTAATGATTTTATAATGCACTATAAATGCATCGTCTTACGAATGTGCGCTTAATGCATTATAAACTAGACCTTCAAATAAAGTGTTATGAAAATAGTTATTTCAGTTGTTACGTGACTGTTACATATTAATAAACACCTAGTCACACTTTGTCCTGCAAATAGAAATGAATTACAGATGCTCTATTGTGACAATTTAGAAGAAACACACATTATAAGCAAGTCCACGCTCTCGTCACATCCACTGTAATCATGACATCTTTGGTCTTTCATTTCACAGCGTGTTGTGTTCAATTGCATGTGCTTATACTGGGCCTGAAACAGGAGGTCTGCAGCAGTGTCTGGAAAATCTGAAAAACGCCATTGAGGTGAGAGAAGGTATCAGATACTGTTGGTCTATGTTCATTGTTTGAGGTTTAATCACTAAAGCATTATTTTACATTTTTATCATTTACTATTGTTTTTTGTTGAGATATTTTCATAATTCACACATGTATTGTGTTAAAGCTATACCTACTGATGTGGCATTTCTCTCAGCACTTAGTAAAAGTTTGAACATGAACAACTCGCCTCCCTCCAAAGCCCCGCCCCCTTCCCTCTGCCTGAGCTCAGAGGCTCCTCCTCCTCTCTCCTCCTCTCATCTGATGCGCGATGGAAATGGAGGTGGAAGCAGAGGTGGAGGTCCGGTCCGTTTCGGCATGTCTGCGGACCCCTCCCTCAGTAATCAGATGCATCATCCACCTGCTGCTCCTGTTCCATCAGTAGACCTGGTCTGTGCAGTACTGGGCCAGTGTCTTTACTGCGGTGCCCAGGGGATGGGTGCGCGCACTGTGAACGCGCGGCCTCCGCGAATTTTCCGTGGACATTTGAGGTTTCATAGTCCATACAATTATCATCCTACATCATCTTACATGTGTGACACCATGTACATGTACCTGTATGAGTCCCACCGTCATAAAAGCTGAGCTTTATGCAGACCTGTTCAGTCCAGTACAGCTGACTTCCGGACTTTTATCTCCATCCTTCATTCATCAGACTCCGGTTTGTGCCCCTCAGTTGTCGTTTCTGTTCATAAATCCGTTTATTCCCTTCCACATGTGCATGTCAGTTCTATCCAAACACATCCTAGACAGTAGACTGTGGTCAGTGACAGGAGGAGCAGCGCCAGTGAAGCGTCAGATTCAGAGGGACACATATCGAATGTGAGACGGCGATAATGGATCGGATGCTGGACGGCCATAATGGATGATTGACAGGAGGCTCAGTCAGGTTCAGCCAATTATTTTATTCGGACCGACTAAAATGATTGGTCAGACTTTTATCAGAAATAAATGAGAATTAAACATTTTTGAGTTTCAATACCTGGCGGATTTCTTTTACATTTTACTTTGACACACACTTATTAAGAGCATTTTAAGATGACAAAAGAAAAGTGTAAAAATGCCACATCATACGGTATAGCTTTAATGTCAAAGCATGATTAAAATGTTTATGCGTCTTATTCTCTTACCCGACAGAAATCTGACGCTATGCTGTACGCGCCATCAATTAATGACATCAAAGTAAGTTATAAAAGAACAAAATTCACTTTCAGCTACAAGAAAGGAAAAATGCTCTAACCAAGGGCGGACTGAAAGTGTGCATAATAAGACATGTGTTTCTCTCCTAGGAAGACTGTGAAAGTGCCTCACTCAGATGTTACATGTTGGAGTTGAAAATGGTTCTTGAAGAATTAGAAATTCGGGATAAAAATGCATTCTGCGTCTTTCATTTCATGGTTGCTGTCGATATGATACCGAACACTGTAAGTGATATTTACATTTGTTCAATCACATCATCTGCTTTTTTACAGTTAAACGTGAATATTTATTGTAAATTCCTTTTTTTTTTTTTTTTTTTTTAAATACAAGGGTGTTGGTCACAATTCTGTTAAGATATGATCTGAAAGACATCTGATGTTTTCATAACATGACAGATTTGGAGTTTTCGGTGAGAACCAAGCATGAAAAATACACAGTTTAGACAAAAAGTAAAGTCTCACATAAAACATTTAGCTTTGATTACATGATGCATTCAATGTGGAATCTTTTATGTAGTGCAGTGCTTAAGTAGAACCACATTTATTTCCAGCTAGTCTTGCATACATTTTTGATCAGACCATTGTATAAAGTCTCCCTGATTACATCCCAAAGATTCTCAATTGTGAGAAGATGATGTGTCATGCAACCGCTCTTTCACATTTGAGATGAACATGATGAAATCTAGCATTATCCAGTATTTATTCTCAAACTGGGGGTTGTTTAAGAAATGTGAAACTACTCACTGTATGAGAGTTAAACAACTCATTATCCCATGAAATATATTAATCACTGCAGTAATTATCCATTGGAAGGATATTACTTACAATATTTGTTTAGTTAAATCCAGGCAGTTTTTTTTTTTTTTTTTTTTTTTTTTTTTTGACACAGTACTGTGGCATGAAATCTCAGTTTGTCTATTACCAGAGCCAATCAGCGCCCTCGTTATGTCATTTCTAGACTGGTAACTTGTTACATCCCGAAAAGTACCAAGGCAATCAGACAGCAAATAGGTCTGATTTAGACACAGCAGTCGGTAACGTTTTGGACTACAATGCAGAAGACTTGGGTTTGATTTTTTTTTTTTTTTTCTGATTTTTATTTAGAAATATTGAGAAAAATTCAACATACATTTAAATGACATTGTGGTCATGAAACAAGTATGTGACCCATGACCAATCTTTCCATTCTCAACATTTGTTTTTCTTTTTTTTTTTTGTTAATAAACAAAACAATTGAACAGTGAACAATGGATGCATTATTACATAAAGAAAACACATACGGAAGACCAAGAGACTTTGACCTCCTCTCTTTAAAGAAAAAAAAGAAATAAATAAAATATAAAAAGTAGAATTAATTAAATACACAAAAAACAAGACAATTCCAGATACATTATCATTATATTGTCATTTCTTGTACATTTAGGGTTCCAACAGATTGTGTTTGGTAAGAGTAAACAAAAAATATCCACTTTGACCATAGATTTCAAAATTTCTTCATTTGTAACTGAAGGGAGAAGGTTAGTCTTTCCATCTGGTAAATTTCATTCACAATATCTACTCATTTTTCCAGATTAGGTGGCTCAGGTTGGAGCCAGTGCCTGGTCACAGCCTTTTTGCCAGCAGTTATTAAAATTCTATACAAGTAGGCATTGTTCACTAAAATTTCAGTTTTTCCCATAATTAAGGTGGTAAATTCAAAAGGTAAGGTAACATTAAGTATATATTCTGACTCGGGTTTGATTTGCAGTTAGTGTACCTTTTTTTTTCCTGCACATTTTCAAATGGGGGGGGGGGGCACGGTCAGTAGGTGAAATCTGACTTTAATATAAATCAGCCACTGGGACAACTTTCAGAGTGCAGAATTCAGAACCACAGCACAAAATACACTGAACTGACACAGAACTGAGAAGTCACACGGCACACTGCTGCATCGAACATGTAGCTCCGCCCACCTTCTCCAGCCTCACTGACTGCACAGAGCGAAGAACACCATAAAACAATATATAGAGCATTTACAGCAATAATTCCTTTTCTATGCTAGATACTATCAGTAATTTGTCATTTCTTCCATCCCTTCCCACAGTACTATTGAGTCTGTTTGTATGACTGTACCACTATGATCATATTGTTGTGCATAATTCAGTTACTGCATTATGTATTAGTTGCGGTTCAGTGCTAAAATTAGGAAAAATGTATTGTTTGATTCTTGTATTAAGTTAGTGATAAATATGTAAAAGCACTTGAGGGGTAGGATTAAATAAGTTTATACTTCTTTCTGCTCCTTTTCAACTGTGCAAAATTCAGACTTGCACGTACATGAAGATAGATTAAGATTAGATTAGATTCGTTTAAATGCTATTTTGTTTTTGTCTTATTTTGCCTTGTTTTGTTTTATTTTGTTTCTTTGCATGTTTGAAATAAATACTGTGGTAGCTAAATGCACAAAACAATGCAATGAAGTATACACCATATCCTCCTGAGACCCAGCAATGCATTTTTGTCCTCAGTAGTGGACAAGTTTCACAGCTTTACTTAAACCCTTTCATGCATACTGGTCACTACTGTGGACAGTTATTCTACAGCTTTTCTCTTGTATATTCATGGATTTTGTTGTTTTAGTTCCATATCAGCCAACATAGTGGACACTTATGCACCATCCCATAATACACTGCAATTCATACCATTACTGTAACTTTGCAGCTCTTGAGAAACCTGATCTGTAGTAACATATTTGAGTGTAAATCAATTGCTAATTGTTATTAGACTGTAAATAACAGGTAAAAAAAAAAAAAAAAAGTTGTTGTGTTTTGTTGTTTTTTGCATATTATTTGCATGAGTAATTACTATTATAGTATGTTAAAATGTGAGAAAACATCAGATAAGCGACATTCAAAAAACATTTATTTCATAGTTTTCACACAGTATGACAGTAAATGCATGTTTCTTTGCTTAAAAAATTAAACACATGGTGTCCAGCTGAGAGGATATTTTTGTTAATCCATGAAAAATAGGTTCATAAAAAAAAAAAAAGTTCAATAACGTTTTTTCATGCCTAAAAAGGAATAAAAACACTCAGGAAAAAAATCTTGATTAAGGTTGTCATAATTCATGCATGAAAGGGTTAAAATAAAAATAAAAAATTACCTAATGTCCACTGAAAAGGACATTATATAAAAAAAAAAGTAAAAAAAAAAAAAAATGTATCTGAAAAAACTTTTGCATCATGCTGTTTCCAAATAAGGTAATTATTTAATGTAAAATGGCACAAATGTTTACTTACTGGGTGTCAGGAGGATATATCACCACAGTACTGTGGCAACAAGAGGATAATGAGTTCATGGAACAGTATCCGTGATTGGCTCTAGTACAAATGCTAACATTTGATTGGCTCTGTGGGAACAGACAAACCCATATTTTGTGCCAGTAGTGTGGCAGTAGCCATTGCCTTATAATTTATGGTTGCAACTAATAATTATTTTCTTGGTCAACTTGAATGTGCAGCTGCAGGGCATAAAATTAACTTTTTATCTCATCTGCCATTGGCAAGTGACCTCCAAAAATTTACTGGTCAAAAATATTTTTCACTGGCCAAATTAAAAAAATCATGCCTTATTTGACTTAAAATATTTACCATACGTTTTTATTGTGAAAATCCAACTTAAGCATCACTTAAAGAATATAGTTATGTACAGATCAAATGAGATTTTGCTATTTTATGAGGTTATATTTCATTTCAAGATGACTCCTGCGTCATCATGTAATAAAAATATTCAAAAGTGCAACCTTTGACATTGACTGAGTGAGTCAAATGTCTGACAGCGTTAACAGGAACATTTCTGTTTAACCCACAGGAAAAGAGAAAAAACAAACCATCAACTGGGATTGAGTCTAAATGAAATGAACTTCCGAGCATGCATATTTTTTGAATGAATGAATGAATGAATGTTTATTTCAGTTAAATACAAAATACAAAACACATACATATTAAAAAAAACAACAAAACAAAACACCTACATATTAAAAAAAAACAAACAAACATAAAATTAACACATTTTGTAACTGAAAAAGGAAGAAGCTGAAGCCGGAGGCTTATTTCTGCTTCTCCTATTTACATCCTTAGTCCATGTCCACACCTTAAGTTGCAGCAGATAAATACTTAAACTTTAACTTTACTTAAACTTTAAATACTTAAACTTTTTTTCTAGAATGCTATATGAATACTAGGGTTGGTTTAAAAAAATGAATTTGATCGATTTTATTTTAATTTTGTGTTATCAAGTAATAGTGGATGAGATAGATTTTTCGTCGAGTACCAGAACCGGGTATCGCGGAGGTCCATCTCGCGGGCCCCTGCTTCAAACGATCCAGCAGAAATGGTCAAATGTATGAAAACAAAAACTCTCATGCAATTAAAAATTTTCCGTCGGCCACTGGCGGGCGAGTGTTTTTGTTTTACACGCCAAACGAATTTTTTACCCGTCATTGGCGCTTGGCGGGTGTTCATTTTACGCCCTGTGCAGCTGCCTAGAACAGGGGTGTCAAACTCAGATCCTCAAGGGCCGGTATCCTGCATGTTTTAGATGCGTCCCTCTTCCAACACACCTGATTCAAATGATAAGCCTATCATCCAACTCTGCAGAAGCCTGATAACGACCGTCAGGTGTGCTGGAAGAGGGAAACATCTAAAACATGCAGGATACCGGCCCTCGAGGACCGGAGTTTGACACCTGTGGTCTAGAAAATGGTGAAAAATGTTGTTCAGTGTTTCCTAAAACCACGGACAACAGCATCAAACTGACATTTGATATTTTCTGTACTGTTACAGAGAGACTGATCTCATGAAATGGCATTGTATGTCACGCCAGTTCTTATGGCAGTTGGGGTGCTATATGTACGCATTTTCAGCCTTTCACGTGTTATTCAATGCCATTTGATCTCTGGTTCTCATAAACCTAACCCCTAACCTCTAACCCTCAGTGCGTGGTATTTGACACGGCATGAACATTAACATGGAAAGCTTATAATGTGTACAGACAACACACAAATTAAAAGTGGCGTGTATGAGTCACGAGTCATGATATCACGTTGGTTACAGAGGAAAGAAACCAGATAATTATGGGATTCAAGAAGTTTGAATCACAGGAATATAGACTAATTTTCTTTCCAAAGTACTATAACCAAATGAACATCAAAACAGCTGCCAGTTAATGTAATAGTCGACATCTAATTGGAATAATAATGTAACACTGGTCTACAAGGAAAATGCTTCCAGAATAAAAGTAATGAAATTTTACCACATGAGAATCACTGATAAAGAAAAATCAAGTCAAAAATGCTGGTTGGCTGAACTTTCCAAGATACAGCCTCGGGTCAAAATGTGAAATTCAAGAATTAACACTGTCTGCACATTAGAATACATTCACTTTACAGGTTCTATTTAGTGGAAGATTTATAAAACTATTATATAAATGTACATAAACCAATATATATGTGTAATAACAATCATATACCTTGAAAACATCAGCAAACCGGCACTTTTGTCATTTATTTTCCAATTAATCTCATTAAAATACGTAACATTTAGCACATTTAATCTCAGAAGTAAATCATTTCTAAAAAAAATTGTAGACCAGTGGAATTATTACATCTCTGTATTTTCTGGAAATGCAAAATGTTCCTGAAAATATCAACCATCCAATCAAACAATCCTATAGTCTTTAAAAACTGAAATCCTTGGATGTAAATATCTTTTTCTTTTCATTATTCTGACATTTGAGTGAATCCTTGTAGAATCTTCACTGTGTATTTCAGTCATAATTTTCTGCACATTTCAGTTCACTGATTAATTTCACCACTTCCATTACATATGGCGACATTTAGACATTTTACACCTATTTGTCAATTGTTTTTATTATTATTATTATTATTATTAATATTTGATCCGTGTTTTTCTTTCAGGGTAGCTGTCCAGCCTGTGAAGCACATGCACTTAAAAATTCTACAATATTCCTGGAAAGACTAAATACTCTTTTGAATAAACTTAATCAGAAACATAAAACCTCGTAAATGCTCCAAAGTACCTGTGTGTGTATATTGTAAATACTTACACCTGTTTTTATTTTGTTAATACAACACTGTAACTGTGACAATGCAGTCCGTAAGGCCACATGAATGTTATTATATATTTTATTATAGACTAAGACTGTATTAAAGTTGATGTAAAGCCTGCCATTGTGTGTGACAGGAAGTAGCAAAGAACATGTATGTAGTGTAAAGAATGTAAAGTGTTATTATGGTTGTTGTATACACTACTGAACAGAAGTGTAATGTGCTAATGAACTCTAATAACCTCAAATATTTGCTCACTCCAGTAAAGGAAAAGCACTATTCAGCTATGAAATATTGTACTTGTTTTTATGTGTTTGAGTGTAGTAAAAAAGAGAAAATGTAGCATAAACCTGCTCTTTCTGCTGGTGAAGCTTAAGCTCAGTGATGATCGGTGGAGATCAGGGTTCCCTTAAAACACAGGTGTCAAACATGTGGCCCGGGGGCCAAAACCGGACCGCTAAAGGGTCCAGTCCGGCCCGCAGGATGAATTTGTAAAAGTGCAAGTTAGGGCATCAAACTCTAAAATAACACTGGGTTACAAAAAAATGTTTTTTGCAAGTTGTCTAGGTTTTTTCAACTGAATTAGGACCATTTTGCACCGCTAAGTCCAAAAATGACATCTGTTTTTTTCAATCAGGTCAGGTTTTTTTGCGAATTTGATTTTGAAAAATTTGATCTTCTCACAAAATTGATTACATTTTGTGACTTTATCAGTTGATTTTTTTATATAGTTCTCACCCAAAATAGGTCTTAAGAGAAAAAAAAAAAAAAAATTCTAACAAGATGTATTTATTAAGTGTTACAAATCGTAGCAGAAAACGTCAGGCTTATTTTTGCAAGATCTTCTAGTCGAAGCCATTTCATTCACCTGTAATATAAAAAAAAAAACATTAATCATAAATTGGCAAAAGTAAAATCTTCAGAACTCGTTTATTGCAAGAAATATGAAAGAATTTTGTATCATATGATGTGAAAATGCCCATAAATGTAAGCAAAAATGTTAAAAAGCCAATATGTAGCATAGTTCAGAAAGTTGACCTGATTGAGCAAAATTAATGTGATTTTTGGATTCAGCACACCATCATTATCCTCAATCAGCTCAAAAAACTTAAACAATAAATTTGTTGTTGACCAGTGTAATATAATAACCTATAAATAATGACAACACCATTTTTTTTCTCTTTGATTTAGTGCCAAAAACATTAAATTATGAAAATGTTTACATGAACAAACCATCCTCTAACAATCAAATGTGAATATCCTGAACAAATATGAACAACCTGAAATGTCTACAGAGAATTCAGTGCAATTTTAACAATATTCTGCCTGTTATTAAATGTTTTGTGCCTTTGTAGATCTGATCTGTAATGCATATGTAGAAATGGTAAGTTGAGGCATAATATTGATAAAATTATACTTATATTTCTTAACAAATTTATTTTTTTTTCATCTTATTCACATCCTTTTTGTTTGGATAGTTTGTAAACATAAATATTGGCATAATTGAATGTCATTTTTTTTTTGCACTAAAACTATTAGTTGTTGTTGAGGTTGTCATTATTTATTGGCTTTCATGCTATTATTTTACCGGTCCGGCCCACTTCAGATTAAATTGGGCTGAATATGGCCCCCGGAAGAAAATGTGTTTGACACCCCTGCCCTTAAACACCAGTTACAGTTGTTCTCATTGCTTTTTTTATTACATTATACACTGCCTGGCCAAAAGAAAAGTCACATATGCAATATTTGACTGCACCACCTACAGGAGACGTTCACTGTCACATCTGTTTTGCCACATAATCCTTACATAGTGTCACAATAAGGTTTATAATATTTTTTTCCATCCATAGTTGCATTAATTTTTGATTATTGATGATGGAGAATCGGACCGCTGCATCAAGTCTTCATCACATCCCAGATTAGAGTCTGGACCATATGGAGGTGAAACCATTCTGTCACAAACCTGATGATCCTGATCAGTTCTGGCGTCGTCCGATTTTTATGACGTTAAAGACATGAGAGGACACCGACTGCATCAGCTAGAGTTAAATAAACAGCCTGGACACAAAAAAAAAAGAAAAGGAACTGCCTGGATTTAACAAAAGCAAATAGTTCAGACCCTTCCATGGGTAAGTACTGCAGTGGTTAACACACTGAAAAAAAAAAAAATCTAAATCTTACCAGGCATATTTTTCTCATTTCTAGTCAAAATATCTCATCACACTTAAAATAAGACATAATCACCTAAAGAGGAACTTTTCAGTGAGATATAAGAACTTTTTTTTAGACAATAGAGCTTAAAAATCTTATTTCAAGAAATCTTACCAAGATAATTTTCACTTGTTCCATTAGCATATTTTTTTTTGCTTAATTCAAGATTTGTTTTGCTTAATTTATGCTTAATTTTTTTTTTTTTTTTTTGCTTAATTCAAGCAAAAAGAATTCTGCCAGTGGAACAAGTGAAAATTATCTTGGTAAGATTTCTTGAAATAAGATTTTCAAGATCTATTGTCTGAAAATAAGTTCTTATATCTCACTGAAAAGTTACTCTTTAGGTGATTAGGTCTCATTTTAAGTGTGATGAGTGTGATATTTTGACTAGAAATGACAAAAATATACTTGGTAAGATTTAGATTTTTGCAGTGTAATGTTTCAGCTGTAACTGGTAATTTAACTCTAACTGATGCACTGCCATTATAACAGGCTGCCTAGGTGTTTTCATGTTTTCTTTGCAATAAAAGTGTCAAAAAATGTCTCTTTTTTTTTGCCAATTCTTTTGCACCTTTGTTTTCAGGAAGAACTGAACTTTCAATATCCAGCCATTAACCCTTTCATGCACGAATTATTAGACCCTTAATCAAAATTTTTTTTTTTTTTTGTTTTTATTCCTCTTTAGGCATGGAATAAACAATGTGATTGAAAATTTTCTTCTGAAAAATAAATAAAAAAAATAAAATAAATAAAATAAAAATAATAATAAAAAAAAAAAACATAAAAAAATAATAATGAAAAAAATTCTTATGAACCTATTTTTCATGAAGTTGCAAAAATGTCCACTCAGCTGGACACCACACATTTAATTTTTGATGCACAGAAACATGTATTTACTGATAAATTGTGTGAAAACTATGGGGAGGGCTTGTGATTCTGGGGGTTTATGCTCAGGAGAGATCTACATAAATGTCACCAATTCATAACAGAAAAGATATGTAGTGTCTTAAAACTTTAATAAAGATATGTGTAAAAAAAAAAAAAAGAAAAGAAAAGAACAGCAAAATCCATGAATATATAAGAGAACAGCTGTAGAATAGCTGTCCACTGGCGTGACCACTATGCATGAAAGGGTTAATTATCACCTTTATAAATAATAAATGCTTAACAGTGTGTTTTAGTAAAAAAAAAAAAACATAGTCTTTAACATATTTATTATCAGAAACAACTGTAAATGTCGATAACAAAACTTTTTGAGTTTCCAGAAATAAACTTTCAACTATTTTACATCTGCTCAAACATGCTTTTTGGTCTTGAACATTCAGTATCCATGTTATGGCTTCATATTTTTTTTATTTCCAGGCATTTTTTAACCTGAAGTCTCTGAAACAGTTCCTGTCTACTTGCAATAGAGTCCCACATTGCTGTCTTAAAGTTTATTATATATTATATAGCATCGATAAGCTCAGGATCTCAGCTTTTGGATGCATTTTGAATTTTATGGATAATGCAAACGGTTCAGGAAGTATAACAATCAGAATACTGTACAGTGCAAAATGCAGCGTCGAAGAGATTGCTGTTGTTAAAAGAGTCATATTTTGCTAAACCCACTTTTATTAGTCTTTGGTTCATTTATTTGTGTATTTGGACCCTAATAGTTCATAAAGTTTGAATTTGAACCCTCCAGGTGCTGCAAAGCTATCTTTATATTCATTTTGGCAAAAATTGAGTAGATTTCTACAACCTGTTTTAATTTCTTTTTAATTTGTGACGTTTACAACTAGTTACATCACACACATATTAGGTCAAGACTTCTGACGAACATTTCTCAGAGTACGCTGTAATTGTTTGTCAGCAGCAGCGGTTGTAATAAAAACTGAAAATATGTCCAAACTTTGAACCGATTTCCTAAAATGTTCAGTTGTTGGTCGTTTTAAGGAACTGAAGTGGCTGAATGGGACAGAGCAGCACGGTCAACAACCCAGAAGGGGGTGGGGTCATGTGCATTTAAAGGGCCAGCGCTCAAAACGACCTTTCTGGAGTCATTACTCAGAAATAGGGTTTAAGATGGACGTGTGGAG
Organism: Sphaeramia orbicularis; assembly: GCF_902148855.1. Lineage (NCBI taxonomy): Eukaryota > Metazoa > Chordata > Actinopteri > Kurtiformes > Apogonidae > Sphaeramia > Sphaeramia orbicularis. Next base: position 49,040,262 of record NC_043957.1, read on the forward strand.
TTGAATTAATGAATTCAGACCCAAGCAGAGCATTTACAGTATATGTAGACCACAGGGAAATGTTTTAAAATGCATAATTCCATTTTTAAAAAAAAACAAAAAACAAAATATCACTCCTTTAAAGAGTTAAGCGCGAGTTAAAAACACAAACAGAAGGACCAGTTTAGGCTCTTGGAAACAGTAGAGGTGTGTACCATGTGTACCTTTGAATGGATTCAACACAGCAGGCCTTCCCCCAGGTCCTGGACCAGGACTGAAGACACATGGATCCTATAAAAAGCAGCTGAAAGGTGAAAGACAACAGTAAAACTGACACAAAACAAAAAATACCCTTCCTGTATGACAGTGGTTCCCAACCTTTCTTGGCTTGTGACCCCATTTCAACTTTTTTTTTTTTCTAAAATTAATTTGTTTTTGATCATGTAATAGTTTGCTATACTATGTTGCAAATAAACATTAATTTTAGACGACATTTAGTCTGTATAATGTATATTATTATGGACGGAGGCAGAAAAGCCAGGTGTAGATTACTGCACAAAGTGAGAATTTGATTTTCCTTGGTCAGGATATGTACAGTCAGTCCAGCTTGGATTTACAAGGCTGACGATTAATTTATATATATATATATATATATATATAATTTTTTTTTTTTTCTTTTGTTTTAATGGGCTCAGCTGGCTGACAGGCAGCTGTCTGTACTGATAATGCAGCAGCCGACACCAACTGTACTCCCAGTCATCACTGCCCACTTTTCTGACACCTCTGCTTCTGTATCCTCTTTTATTTGGACATTTTACCCGGGAGTATCTCACGCTACTTTTTTTTTTTTTTTTTTTTCTTACTTGTTTTGTCCAGCATCCTAACAGCAGAATGGTAGTCTGGTTCCTTTTGGCGCTGAACAAACCTGCCTTGCCAAGGGAAACTTTACCAAGCATATGAAGCACCCTTTGATATTCTACTGTGTTTATTATGAGTTTTGCTGAACCACATTTCGATGCCGGACCTGACATGGGGGGGGGTTAGAAGGGGAGAGAGCAAGAGAGAAGAAGGTGGCGAAGACCCTCACAAGGACGTATCAACAATACAAACAGTAACAACCATGGTGATAATTACAATGGTAACAACAACGACAACCAGAACTGAGTAAACTGGGCAGAAGAGAGAGAGAAAAAACAAAACAAACAAAACTACAAAAAAAAACAATGAAATACATAAGACCTGTGAGATGATGAATATAAGAAAAGAAAGCATGAACAAAATATCGTATACCACGTTCGCACAAATAATACCAGTAACAAATCCACACATCAGTTGTTCACATTCATCTGCTGTAACAGAGTGAACCAGGCAAACAGACTGAGGTGAAGAACACACACATGCACCCGCACTCCCTCCAAGGATTAGGGACTGACCGAGAGGGCCCCAAGGCCCAGCCAACCAGCACACACCACAGAGAGGGGGGATCCAGCCCGCCCCCCCCGAGAGGCAACAGTGTGCCCGCCCCAAAGATGGTCGAGGGAGGCCCCCGCCAGAGGCCTCACAGCAGCCGAGCACAGGCCCCAGGAGGCCAGGGACGCCAGCCGCCCTGTTCCAACCCCCCAGTTAATATTGAACAAACAATAACTCAGACTATGAATTACACTGGGTTACAAAAAAATGTTTTTTGCAAGTTGTCTAGGTTTTTTCAACTGAATTAGAACCATTTTGCACCGCTAAATCCAAAAATGACATCTGTTTTTCTCAATCAGGTCAGGTTTTTTTGCTAATTTGATTTTGAAAAATTTGATCTTGTCACAAAATTGATTACATTTTTGTGACTTTATCAGTTGATTTTTTGCATAGTTCTCACCCAAAATAGGTTTTAAGAGAAAAAAAATCATTTTCTAACAGGATGTATTTATTAAGTGTTACAAACTGTAGCAGAATATGTCAGGCTTATTTTTGCAAGATCTTCTAGTCGAAGCCATTTCATTCACCTGTAATATTAAAAAACTAGAAGCACTCGGAGAGCGCAGACCTCCGCCAAGGCTGATCAGTGGCCCCCCCCGTGGGCCCCCCCACCCCCAATCACCACCAAAATGTAATCATTTCTTCCTTATCCCATTTCCAACAAACCCTGAAAATTTAATCAAAATCTGTCCATAACTTTTTGAGTTATGTTGCACACTAACGGACAGACAAACAAACAGACAAACAAACAGACAAACAGACAAACAAACAAACAAACAAACAAACAAACCCTGGCAAAAACATAACCTCCTTGGCGGATGTAAAAAAAGCATTAATCATAAATTGGCAAAAGTAAAATCTTCAGAACTCATTCATTGCAAGAAATATGAAAGAATTTTGTATCATATGATGTGAAAATGCTCATAAATGTAAGCAAAAATGTTAAAAAGCCAATCTGTAGCATAGTTCAGAAAGTTGACCTGATTGAGCAAAATTAATGTGATTTTTGGATTCAGCACACCAAAATTATCCTAAATCAGCTCAAAAAACTTCAACAATAAATTTGTTGTTGACCAGTGTTATGAAAGAGCTGCAGCATCTGAAACTGACATTTGACAGATAAACAGTACCACAGTGCTTCAGTTTCAGCTTCACAGTTTGACATGTCTTTTATGTATGGGATTGTCGCTCTCAAATCACCATATCCTCCTGAGACCCAGCAATGCATTTTTGTCCTCTGTAGTGGACAAGAGTTTCGCAGCTTCACTTAAAAAAAAAAAGCCCACTGAAAAGGACATTATAATTTAAAAAAATTAAAAATGTATGACAGAACTGTTACATCACGCTGTTTCCAATTAAGGTAATTATTTAATGTAAAATGGTGGAACTGATTACTTACTTTGTCTCAGGAGGATATATTTTTTATTAGAAATTTTTAAAATACTTTTTTTAATTTATTTTTTTTATCAATTACTAGAAATTTCAGGCAACCCCATGTGGTGTCCTGACCCCAGGGTTGAAAAACACTGCTCTATGATCTGATGAAGCAGAAATGAGGAAACCCATGATATAACTGTCATCTAACATCTGATACTTTCCACCACGTTAGCCTCACAACGGCACGTGATGAGAATTTAACCCAGCATTTTATCTATGAAACTGAATAGGAGCGTGATATAGAACATTTGGCATGAGTCATTTATCGCACAGCATTTTTATTTTAAATGTGTAGAAGTCCAGTATATAAAACAAATACACTTAAAACATGTATCAAAGTTTAATGCATCATCCCTTATAAAATATATGTGTTTTAGGATACAAAAATAAATAATAGAATTTGCTTTAGAGCATTAAGATACGATGGTGTGACATCCTCATCCGACACTTCATACCCTGAGGAATAAAAATGAAACAAAAAACACAAGTACACATCTTCTTTGAACATATTAATTTCCTTGTATTTTCGCCCTAAAAATGACTTTTGTACAGGAAAAGTAACAAAATAGTCTAAACTTTACGGTCCATTTACGAGACCTTTGGGAACCCAGTTTCATGGTCGTCTGAGGTGAATGAAGGTGGTTCATGTACCATCACCTCCAAAACACATACAGCTCAGAAAAAAACAAGCAAAGGGACCTGTTTTGTCACACAATATACTGTATGCGCTCATTTCTTTGAGTGGGAGGACACGTTTTCATGCACAAAATCATGTTGAAATGTCCTAAAAATGTCAACATAATATACAGATGCACAGAAATGATGGACAACGATTTAAAGGTAAAGTGTTGTTCAGCACTGCTCAGTTGATGAACAAGGCAAAAATGGAAAAGTGCTTTAATTATTTTACATGTAACAAATCCAGCAATGAGCAAAAACACACACAGAACAAATCCATTTACATTTCTTTGAGATTTAATACATAGATTACACAAAATGACTACTTTTACAGTTCGTGGCTTGCTTCCTCAGGAGTCCACTTTGCCGTACGTTCCCTCTGGAGGTCGGTAGAATTTGGGAAAGGCCATCAGCTGCAACATGTTGAAGGCATATTTCCTGCACCTGATATTCTTTTGAACGTTTTCAATCCGACATCCTTCTCTGGTGGTCAAACAAACAGGACGATGAAGGGGGATGAGGGAACAAAAGAAAGGAAAGCAAAAAGAAGTTTTCAATGGCATGATTGTATGAACAGAATCAAGGATAAAAAGGGATGTCTCTGCTCAGATGCACTATGGGGGGGGGGCAGGGGGGGCAACTCATTTTAGATTTTAGTGCAGGGGCCACATATGATCTGAAGTGGGCCCAAACAGTAAAATAATAACAGTGAAAAAAAGTCAAATTACATAGTGTAATTGTTTACATCTATAAACTATCCTTTTCAAATGTAAATAACATGAAATACCTGGAATTTCTTGAGAAAAATAAGAGCAATTTTAATAATATTCTGCCTCATTTTATCATTTAAATATGTGTTACAATTTACGAATCACAGTGGACAAAAGCAGTAACAGGCAGATTATTAACAGGCACATTATTGTTAAAATTGACCTTATTTAAGACATTTCATGTTCATATTTGTGTGGGTTATTCAATTTTTTTGTGAATATAATTGAGTTTTTTACTCTGAAACAAAGAGAAAATTTTTGAGTTGTCATTATTACTACCCCCCCCACCCACCCACCCACACACACACACACACACACACACACACACACACACACATGAATGGGAGGCAAGGGGTATTGTTTTTGGTTCGGTTGGTTTGATTGTTAACACTCTAGCAGCAAAACTATCAGTTGAATTCTTACCAAATTTGGTTTGTAGATTGCCAGTGACCCAGAATAGATCTGATTACATTTTAGGAACAGTAGGTCAAAGTTCAAAATTTTTATGAATTTTTAAAATATTTTTTTCCCCATTTACTTATAATGAGCAAAATTTCACGTCTGTTGCAGCAAAACTATTGGTTGAATTCATATCAAATTGGTTTTATAGATTGCCACTGACCCAGAATAGACGTGATTACATTTTGAGAAAAGTAGGTCAAAGTTTAAACTTTTTAGGAATTTTTAAAATCTCTTTTTCATCTCCCATTTACTTATAATGGGTGAAATTTCAAATGTCTATAAAAACATCTATTGTGTTTCAGTTTACCTCAAACTTGGCACATACATAGAGGCAACTGATATGCTGACATCAGCACATGCATAGACATGATGACATCAGCTGGATCCAATCGGACAATCAACACAGACACTAAAAGCATTACAACAGTCAAACACATCTGTCAATCAAATTAACAAGAAGAGGAATAACTTAATGATGGCTCAACACAACACTTCTCTGGAATGGATCTTATGTAATGAAGTAAAAATGAAGAAAAAGGATGTGATACCAGCAGGCGACTGACATGTTTAAACATGCTTCTCAAAGAAAAAATGGGAAAGGAGCTTTATAATTCACCCTCTACGGGGCAGAACATCATGACAGGGTTCCAGGAATTTGGAGGATTTCTTTGTGTGCGTAAAGGGAGCAGGTTTGAGCTGAATACCTGTGATCTGACACCACTGAATCAGTAAGTGTGGTCTATCTGTAAGTGATAAAACCAGGATTACTCTGGCAGTCTAGTTCCATCCACCTCACACACCTGTCCTGAACTATACCTGTGACACCATCTGGTTTTGGGCTCTTATCTGACAATAAAACCAGACATTTGGTTTCTTTAAGGACAAGCTGATTCCTGGCATGTTTCCCATAGTCCTTATCAGCCGTGAACTTCAGATGTGGACTGGCAGGTCTTCAAAGCTCTGTTTACCTTTATCATTTTTGTGCTTCTGTCCTACACTGCCTCGAAATTGTAGCCGATATAATCTGACTCTCACTTCCGTTTACAGTAAAACTTGGCTCCCTTAATTTCCCCATTCACCACCATTTAGGAAGGTGTTATGTTTTCATTGCTGACATTATACAGGGTGTCCCATAAGTCTCCATACATAGGAGACATAATACATTCCATACATACAGGGGTTGGACAAAGTAATGGAAACACCTTCACCTCAAGATGATAATGCCCCAATCCATACAGCTAGAATTGTTAAAGAATGGCATGAGGAACATTCTAATGAAGTTGAGCATCTCGTATGGCCGGCACAGTCCCCAGACCTCAACATTATTGAGCATTTATGGTCAGTTTTAGAGATTCCAGTAAGACGTCGATTTCCACCGCCATCGTCTCTAAAAGAGTTGGAGGGTATTCTAACTGAAGAATGGCTTAAAATTCCTTTGGAAACAATTCACAAGTTGTATGAATCAATACCTCGGAGAATTGAGGCTGTAATTGCCGAAAAAGGCGGACCTACACCATATTAAATGATATTTTGTTGATGTTTTAAGGTGTTTCCATTATTTTGTCCAACCCCTGTATATGGTTCTAACATGTATTTCTTTATATTTCAGATAACCCAGAGAATGCATTTGAATAAAGGGCAACGAATTGAAATCATCCTGATGGCCGGTTCAGCAAGCAGTCATCTGGTTGCAAGCGCATTTAACAGAAAACATGGGACGAGTATCATACACGACACTGTGGCAAAACTTATTGTCAAGTTCAAAAAAACAGGAAGTGTTTTGGATCAATTTGTTCCCGACAAAATGGCAGTCATATAGAGCATATTATATAAATAAAAATGTTTTATGTCAAGAAACGTTTATTTTTCCTATGTATGGAGACTTATGGGACACCCTGTAGAAGTACAACTATCACAAACATAAATGCGGTTTTATCAAACGCACAATAAAAAGTACAGCTTTGAAAACCGGTCCTGAAAAAAAAAGAAAAAAAGAAAGAAATCACTGTGAAACATTTTATTTCATTGTATTTTCAGCATAATGTTTTGGTGTCACTGATGTGGTCTGTTTGCTGTTGTTCTGTGCTGATTTACTTACATGTTCTGTGGTTTAGAACCACACACCACAGACGTCTGGCACAGATTCCCTTAAACTGTAAACATATCTAAAGTCTTTGTACAACTTTGGGTTTCTGTGCTTTGCCAAGTCCATTAAAAAAAAACAAACAATAAACAGTGGTGGAATTGGCTGTTTTCTGCATTATGTGAAGACTAGTCTATTCAGGGTTTCTACAAGTTAAATTTAAGACTTTTTAAGACAACTAAGAGAATTTAATGCCCATTTCACAGCCATTACTAGCAAAAATTCATGACTGTATTTATTTACTCCAGTGCCTTGATTCCCACCGTTCTGAGTCATTTTTGCAAAGTTACCAATAATTGGTTCCTAACTTCAATATAAATTGTCGGCTTGGAACGGGTGGAAGTGAGTCGACTAATGTTCCATTCTTTGCAGCCTTTTAAAGACTTTTTTAAGGTATTAAATGCAAATTTAGAAATTCAAGACTTTTAAGACTTTTTAAGACCCCGCAGGAACCGTGTCATTAAAGCAGGGGTCTCCAATCCTGGTCCTCGAGGGCCGGTATCCGACATGTTTTAGATGTTTCCCTCTTCCAGCACACCTGACGGTCATTATCAGGCTTCTGCAGAGCTTGATGATTGGCTTATCATTTGAATCAGGTGTGTTGGAAGAGGGATACATCTAAAACATGCAGGATACCGGCCCTTGAGGACCAGGATTGGTGACCCCTGCATTAAAGTGTCTTGGTCTTGAGAAGCTGTTCTTTATTCACCAGAACAAACTCCAAAATGGCTTAAAGCCTGAGCCTTTGAGCATCATACTTCTTTCTTCCTTTCCTCATATTTCAGTGGATTTTGTAAAGTGAATAATATCACAGCATTTTAAGGAAAAAAAAAAGATATTTGGTTAAATTCACTTCATCAACTTTAACATTTATCCAAAAGCAGCCTTTTAAATACCATCATAATTCAAGTTTTAGTACCTTAAAGTGCTCTGACACTGCATCAACTTGTGTATCCTAAAACCTCAGTCATAAATGAAAATTTATGTTTTTGTTTGAAAGCCTAATGCATGTGGAACAAGAGCCAGAGGGAACGATTTCCAGCCACATGACAGTAAAGTGAGCAAGTGTTGTCCTCCAGGATTTAAAAAAAAAAAAACAGTCCTGTCCTTGAAAGACAACAGTAAAATTGACCAAAAAAAAAAAAACAACCTTCCTCTATGACAGTGGTTCCCAACCTTTTTTGGCTCATGACCCCATTTTACATTTTTTTTTCTTTTTTTGCTAAAATTTATTTGTTTTTGATCATGTAATAGTTTGCTCTACTATGTTACAAATAAGCGTTAATTTTACCCAACATTTATTCTATATAATGTATATTATTATGGACAGAGGCAGTAAAGCCAGCTTTAGATTACTGCACAAAGTGAGAATTTGATTTTCCTTGGTCAGGATATGTACAGTCAGTCCAGCTTGGATTTACAAGGCTGACAATTAATACTGAACAAACAAGAACTCAAACTATGAATTATGAAAGAGCTGCAGCATCTGAAACTGACCACAATGAACATTTGACAGATAAACAGTACCACAGTGCTTCAGTTTCAGCTTCACAGTTTGTCATGTCTTTTACAGATTGGGATTGTGTCTCTGAACTCACCATATATTTTTTTATTAGTAATTTTTTTTTTTTTCAGTTACTAGAAATTTCAGGTGACCCCAAGGTTGAAAAGCACTGCGCTACATACTACTGCTAAACCGGTTCTGATCACAGGCGGTAAATCAAACGCACTATTTGAAAGACCTGAAATATGTACAGTATGCTGAAGACACCCGGGGACATACTGCTCTGGCCAAATTTCTTGGTAGCTGCTTGGGCTGTCGTTGTGATGCATTACATTCCACAACGCATTACTTGTTCCTTTCTCTAACAGCGGGTCAGCGTTTGCATAATTAGTGCATTACTGCTGCCCGTTCTGCTGGCGTTTGGACCAGAGTTCAGTTTTTAGACTCATTAAAATATGGATATATATACAGCTGAGGAAATGTGGGGCTGCACAACTATTGTGTTATAGTTTCATATAAATAATAATTTGCAGCAAAAAATAGCACGTGACCCACAAATGGATCCTTGTCAAACTTGTCTGCTTTGTTGCTTCCGATAAATTAGCTTTGAGGATTAAATGTTCTCTTCCTGTCTAATCTAATCACATCCATTACAACCAGTAACCAGATAATCAAGGTTATTACCACATCATCTGTCAGTGGTTGTATTGTTATGGCTGGTGTGTGTATGCAGAGTGTAGTACATGATTCCACACCCACAGTCAGTGTATTTATACAGCAGCGCACACCAAGCCCAGATGGATCAGTGTTATCAAACCTTTTTGTGCCAGTTTATTAGACTGAAAGGTGTGTTTCTTTATATTAGAGGCAAAATAACCATAATAAAAACCAGACAAAAACAAAGTGCTCTCCAAATGACAAACCACGCATCTGATTAAAATTCACGAGGAATGAAAAAGCACTTCTGCGACACAGTCCTACTGCAAAATACTGTTTTTACTGTACACACAGCTATACGGTTTTACTAGATTAAAGCAACTTTAAGTGTCTAAAACAGCTTGTAAAGGAGGAGTCATTAGTGGGACTATATGGATTCATTATACTTTTATTGGCTGTGATAACTGCCAATTTGGAAATGTATCAGCACATAGATGGCTTTCAGCTCAGCCACATTATAGTACCATGTTCATAACAGCCACAAATGAAACACTGTCTGGAAGAAATGCAGCTTTTTTTTTTTTCCCAATATCTCTTTTCAGTGCTTTCAGCATCACAAACATAATGCTGCTCTCTGTCTGACAGTTGGAGAGGTTATATCCTCAGTAAGTAAAACTGAAAGCATTTGCATCTGCATCGCAACAGCAAAACAGCAAGAAAATGTGTTTTTCTCTGTAATTTCACTTCATGTGGTAATTTTTTCCAACCAGAGTCAGTGAAACAGGGATACAAGGAGTGGTATTTTTACTTTCACTATGTCCTGAATTATTCAAGTGAGTCAAGTATCTACAGGGAGCAGAGTTCCATTAAAGCAGGAGCTACAGTGTCTTTTAGGGATGCACCAATACCGATACCAGTATCAGGCATCGGCTCCGATACTCAGTGTGTGTACTCGTATTTGTACTTGTAAAAGTAATCCGATATAAATGCACTGATACCACTTACGGCCGTTTGACATTCATAGTTCAGTGCAGCAGGTACGCGGTGGTGGAATAATGTGTGGGGAGTGTGAAGAGTGTGGAGAGTTAACAAAATAAATGACGGTGATAAAAGTAACGCTGACTGCAAGTAACGTTACAGACACGGACAGATATGGACACAGCGTTCTGTCCATCCTCTGCGTACATTCCATCTGTTTTCCAGGTGCTGGCGGATGTGTACCCAGACAGAGAATACCACTGGGCGTATGGAGCGGTGCGGACCGCCGCCAACGGAAGTGAAAACAAAACTTATGGCTCATTTCTCTTTTCTCTTCCTGCTGAAGCTAAACTTTTAAACCTTACCAGAGAAAACGCTGCAATATTAGTATCACATTAGTGTTGCCTCTGTCGTCTCCATGTTTGTTATTACTGACTTTCTTCTTCTTCTCAAAAAACTTTCCTCTTCTTCGTGGTATTTGTCCAGTATGGTTAATTCAGAGCGGTGCCCCCTGGTGGATTAATTGAGAAACGCTCATTCCGACACATTAAACGTCAGTAGCAGCACATTTTTCCAGTCAGACTAATGACAACAACAATAAAGCACATTTACAAAAGGAACTTAGAACTGGAATGGGATTATTAAGTACTTGTATCGGTACTCGGTATCAGCAAGTACTCAAATGTAAATACTCATACTCGGTCTGGAAAAAAGTGGTATCGGTGCATCCCTAGTGTCTTTATTTACAAGTAAATGTACATTGACAAAACAACAGCATCACTAAGATCTCGGCCTCATAAGAAATATACAATCACAAGAAAAAAGAAAGTACACCCTCCTTGAATTCTAAGGTATAACTAAGGTATAACAACAGATTCCATTGTGGTATTATTCATTTAACAAAAAAGAAGCCAAATGACGAAGCAGTGCATGAAACATTAAATTCACTCTTATGGCTCCCATAGGAATTCAGAGGTATGTAGCAGTCAGGTGTTATTAGGAAATGCCCTTCATTTATAAATTATCCTCAAGTGCAGCCACTTCTACAGAGGCTGAGGTTTTAGCAGTATGATGGTCTGGGTTATTAGGGTGGGTGGTGGTCCTGGCCTTCAGTCTGGGAATGGGTCAAAGGCCAATTCCAAACAATTTGAAGCCTGTCTTTCCACAGTAAGAGACATTATTCCAAAGTGGAAAACATTTGAGATAGTTGCCAATATTTCCAGGAGCAGTTGCAACATTAAATTCATCCCATGGTCAGACTGTGAAATGTCAAGAGAAACTGCAAAAATACAGAGAGGCCTCAGTCAGTTAAATGTTGAAGATCATGACAGTACGATGAGAGGAAAAGGACGGTCTATTCAGTTTGGTTTGGTGGAGTGACCCAGAGAAAGTGTCTTCACCGTAAAAACAATAGAGCACCATGGCTTATGTTTGCAAAGGTCTATCTCTTTAAGAACTGGACACAGTGAAATGGGATACAACTGCAGCAACTAATGCAGACACACACACACACACACACACACACACACACACACACACACACACATCTGTGTACATAATGAATGCCTCATCAATTCTCCAGATGTCAACATGTGTATGTTGTGCTATTTCTGGATAATGAATTCCTGAGCAAAATATTTATCTAAAAACCAAGAACTGTGGCACGAAGCTCACTTTTTAATCCAAAGTCTGACACACTGCAGCTCTGACTGACATGTTCCCTCATTATGAACACACACTGTTTTGTCAAATGTCACATTCACCATCCTGCTGCAGTATTACACTCATTAAACTACCAAATGCGCATTAATGCAACACTGAAATGCGTTCCTACTAAGTGCACTTTTTATTTATTTCTGCTACAACATCCCTTAAGAAACTTGTGACTGCCATAGATTTGAGGCAGACAGACAGACAGACAGACAGACAGACAGACAGACAAATAGATTTAGAAAGCACTTAGTGTGATCTATGCTACTGTTAGTCATACAAAAGTTTTTTTCGGTCTGATATTAAAGAGTACTTTTTTAATTTTGCTGAAAACATTCTTGGTAAATGAAGGATGTGTTAAATATCTAATTGCCTATTATGTTACTTAATACCATGTGATTAAAACCACCAATCCCCAAATCTCAGACAGTACACAGGGATTAAACCCCTACAGCCCGGGGTCCATACTTGGTCACTCATGCTAATTAACCTTTCACAACAAAACCAGTGAAATCACACACCCACCACTCATCAAAGAATCAGCAAACACAGAAAAAGGAGTGAGTAGAGATGGCATTATCAGCAATTTATTGATATTTTGCAAGCAGAAAAACAAGACTTAAAATGAGCCACACAACCAGTAAGTGGGAGCTAACAAGCAGCAGGGCAATGGGGTAAAAGTGTCGTGACGCTGGTTTGTTCTCTGTCACGGCGCCAGCCTCAGGGTCCTCCCACTGCCCAATGTCTCCATGGGTCAGCCGACTGCAGGGGCAGCCATCAGAGTGAGACAGAACAGCACACGGATAGAGACAGATCAAAACACTGTGGTGTTAGAACAGTCTAGATACAGTCTAAGGTGGACTTCTGCTTCAGATCCCTGCAGAGCCTTTACCAGGGTGCTTGCTCTTTATCCAAATAAAAATTCCAAACTTTTTCAAAACTTCAAATTTTTTCCATCAGACCTTGACTTTATGTACTTTCATACTTGCGTGCCTACTTTTTTGGTTGAGATTGTACCTGTTGTGTGTTGTAGAAAAGTTCATTTTAATAAATGTCTGAATGAATAAATGCATAATTTGCAGTAAATTATGTTTTACTGACACATATGAAACTCACAAAAAAAGTTTCACTCCAATCATTCCAGTACTGACCACTTAGTGAAATCTTATCACATGTTTTATATGTAAGTGTTATCAGTTATACTTCCTCCCACTCCTTTTTCAATATGTGGATGAAGTCATATTTTGTTTTCATGTACAGGGGTCGGACAAAATAATGGAAACACCTTCTATGATGCCACAATTTTAGGTGTTTCCATTATTTTGTCCAACCCCTGTATATATTCAAGTTTTTCATATTTTCTTGCAATCTGTTTTATTTCGAAAGACTAAAGTAGGATTACTTTGTTTTTTTGCATATTCAAAATAATCTGAAACTATTTAACTAGCTAACTAATAGGCTTTCCTCATATATTTCTTATCTGACAAGACTATGTGCCTTTGAGTATACTCTAAAATTTGATGATGAGTGAAAATTTTTTCCATATTTTATTAAGACTTTCACACAAAATTCCAGACTTTTCAAGGTCTGGAAAACAGCATTTCAAAATTCCATACTTTTCAAGACTTTCAAGATCTACACAAGCACCCTGCTTTAAGTTCTGGCTCCAGAGAGTCCACTTAGACATTAGACATTAGAGCAGACTATGACTCAAGAAGCAGCTGCTGACGAGCAGACAATGACGGACAGACAGGCGGATGGACAAATGGACTGGACGCCACGGAGTGAGATGACTTGCACAAGACAGAGAAAGGAGGCATGCAGTCTGATGTAAATGCTCGTCCATTACATCTGATCCAACTGATACGCATACGCTGAGTTCCTAAGTGGAAGGTCTGTGCTTATGGTGGTAGTTCAGCAGCTTTTTTTTTTAATGAAATCTGATGCTTCTTTAAAAGTTTGCTAAGCAGTAGTGATTTCCATTTCACTCATTCATACTTGAATATATTTAACTGACTGTAGGCAGCAGTGGAAAACACTATCAAACCCTTAACAGATCCTTCTTGTGCAGGAATGTGTTATTTTCACTACTAGACACACTACAGCACTTCATATCAGCAGCATCGGTTTATCGAGCAAAAACCAAAGATCAATGAAACCTACTCCACTGTAATATATTTCTGACTGTGATCGCATTCTTTCCGCATTTTGTTTTGGACTCAGAAGCCAGACGTCCCCATAAGGTAAGCAGCAGTGTATCATACTGCTTAATAAGTGCAGGATCCTTTGCTTCTGTCTGGAAAATGTAACCAGGAGAAGACAGATCAATGCATGCCTGGAGGGTTTAGATGATTCATAGAAGGAGCACACAAACATAACCCTCTGGCAAGACTGACTGCAGAAGAAAAGTGCTCTACTTAACTTGTAAATGAGAGTACTTTTGTAGCCAGACACAGCAGGTTAGGTTTTCTCATGCTGAACAAAAACAGCTACAGTACATTCGAGTGAACTGGTCCAGCCTGTCTGTTCACCAGCACCACTGAGATGAACACAAGAGTCTTAGAAAGCCTGGAGGTAAACAAATGTACAACAAATTCTCATTCTACTTGTCACAGTAGTTTGTACAGGCTGTGAAGCTGCACTTTACATCCATGTCTGACCTCATTCGTATAATGCATGAAGTCAAAACATGAAAGGATTTCACTAACTTCTATGGTGACAAAGTTCTCACTGAACTGAACACTTGTGATAGTCTTTATCATATAGCTTCATAGATGGTAGAGCTTTCTATTATTTGTACAAACTGGTGTAGGGGTCGTACATCCACTGTTAATTAGGGGTGTCAGAAAATATCGGTTCTGCAATATATCGCGATATTTAATTTCACGATACTGTGTTGATATTAAAAAGTACTGTATCGATATTTTTAGGTATTTATTCAAATGCAGATATTGTGGAGGTTCATTTTTGTTTTTTTGTTTATATTTTATTTCTTACTATTTAACGCCGTTTTATTAAATAACGGTTATTTGAATCATTCTAAAAGCACTTTTTTCTGTCTGAGAGGCAGATTGTAGTTCCTGTGGAAACTGGGAGAATTAGAAAAATTTTGTGAAATAACATGAGATCCTGTTGTGATTAAATAAAAATGTGTTTAGTATTTGTACATATTTCTGGTGTAATTCAATTCTTCCAGGAAATAATCTAAAAAAAAAAGAAACAAACAAAAATTTTTTTTTTAACAGTATCATGATATATCGTGAAATATCGTATTGTGATCCTAATATTGTGATTTGTTACGTATCGCCAGATTCTTGCCAATACACAGCCCTACTGTTAATACTTGTATTTGTAGTAGTAGTACATCCACTGTTAATACTTGTATTTGTAGTAGTAGTACATCCACTGTTAATACTTGTATTTGTAGTACTAGTACATCCACTGTGAATACTTGTATTTGTAGTATATCCACTGTTAATACTTGTATTTGTAGTAGTAGTACATCCACTGTTAATACTTGTATTTGTAGTACTAGTACATCCACTGTGAATACTTGTATTTGTAGTATATCAACTGTTAATACCTGTATTTATAGTAGTAGTACATCCACTGTTAATACTTGTATTTGTAGTACTAGTACATCCACTGTGAATACTTGTATTTGTAGTATATCCACTGTTAATACTTGTATTTGTAGTAGTAGTACATCCACTGTTAATACTTGTATTTGTAGTACTAGTACATCCATTGTGAATACTTGTATTTGTAGTATATCCACTGTTAATACTTGTATTTGTAGTAGTAGAACATCCACTGTTAATACTTGTATTTGTAGTAGTAGTATATCCACTGTTAATACTTGTATTTGTAGTAGTAGTACATCCACTGTTAATACTTGTATTTGTAGTAGTATATCCACTGTTAATACTTGTATTTGTAGTAGTAGTACATCCACTGTTAGTACTTGTATTTGTAGTAGTAGTACATCCACTGTTAGTACTTGTATTTGTAGTAGTAATACATCCACTGTTAATACTTGTATTTGTAGTAGTAGTACATCCGCTGTTAATACTTGTATTTGTAGTAGTATATCCGCTGTTAATACTTGTATTTGTAGTAGTAGTATATCCACTGTTAGCACTTGTATTTGTAGTAGTAGTACATCCACTGTTAGTACTTGTATTTGTAGTAGTAGTACATCCGCTGTTAATACTTGTATTTGTAGTAGTATATCCGCTGTTAATACTTGTATTTGTAGTAGTAGTATATCCACTGTTAGCACTTGTATTTGTAGTAGTAGTACATCCACTGTTAGTACTTGTATTTGTAGTAGTAGTACAGCCACTGTTAATACTTGTATTTGTAGTAGTAGTATATCCACTGTTAGCACTTGTATTTGTAGTAGTAGTACATCCACTGTTAATACTTGTATTTGTAGTAGTAGTACATCCACTGTTAGTACTTGTATTTGTAGTAGTAGTAGTACATCCACTGTTATAACTTGTATTTGTAGTAGTAGTACATCCACTGTTAGTACTTGTATTTGTAGTAGTAGTACATCCACTGTTAGTACTTGTATTTGTAGTAGTAGTACATCCACTGTTAGTACTTGTATTTGTAGTAGTAGTATTAACAGTCATGGACCTTTGTTGTGGTTTTTAGTCATTATATTAACACCAGCTGATCTACTTTTGACAGTTCTAGTTCAGTTATCTGTGCATCAGTTCCATCCATGCCCCCCCCCCCCCCCCCCCCAGTCTCTCTCACTCTTTTTCTCCTCCTTTACCCTCTCTTTTTATCCAAACTGGTTCTGTCAGACGTCCATCCTCCAGGAGTCAGGGTCTGCTCCAGGTTTCTGCCTGTTTTCCTTCCACTGTCTCCAGTCACAGTGTTTGCTCCTGGAGGATTCTGTTGGTTTCTGTAAATTGGCTTCAGAGTCTGGTTTCAACCGGCTCCGTATGTAAATTATCATGAGATAACTTTTGTTATGATTTGGCACTATATAAATAAAATTTGCTTTGATTTGAACAAACATTAATGCAATGTTTTTCAACCTTGGGGTCGGAACCCCACATTCAAATGGGGTCGCCTGAAATTTCTAGTAAGTGATCAAAAATAAAAACTTACTAATAAAAAATATATGGTGAGTTCTGAGAGACAGTCACGATACATAAGACACGACAAACTGTGAAGCTGAAACTGAAGCACTGTGGTACTGTTTATCTATCAAATGTTCA
Source organism: Sphaeramia orbicularis (assembly GCF_902148855.1). Lineage (NCBI taxonomy): Eukaryota > Metazoa > Chordata > Actinopteri > Kurtiformes > Apogonidae > Sphaeramia > Sphaeramia orbicularis. The sequence goes on from NC_043957.1 coordinate 49,057,287, forward strand.
TTGTGGTCAGTTTCAGATGCTGCAGCTTTTTCATAATTCATAGTTTGAGTTCTTGTTTGTTCAGTATAATTGTTAGCCTTGACTGACTGTACATATCCTGACCAAGGAAAATAAAATTCTCACTTTGTGCAGTAATGTACACCTGGCTTTTCTGCCTCCATCCAGAATGATATGCATTATATAGACTAAATGTCGTCTAAAATTGACATTTATTTGCTACATAGTATAGCAAACTATTACATGATCAAAAACAAATTAATTTTAGCAAAAAAAAAAAAAAGTCTGAGTTTTGAATGTCTGGGGTCGCCAGAAATTTGTCATGTTAAGATAGGGTCACGAGCCAAAACAGGTTGGGAACCACTGCATTAATGGGTGCAAATAGGAAATTTTCTGAAATATCGGTATCGGCTGAATTTGGAGCCAGTAGTGCCTGACGATGAATACCAGGCCTATCAATTAGAAATACTGACTTTGAGGGAATACAGGGTGGGGAAGCAAAATTTACAATGAACATTTAGTTGTTTTTTTCTCAGCAGGCACTACGTCAATTGTTTTGAAACCAAACATATATTGATGTCATAATCATACCTAACACTATTATCCATACCTTTTCAGAAACTTTTGCCCATATGAGTAATCAGGAAAGCAAAGGTCAAAGAGTGTGTGATTTGCTGAATGCACTCGTCACACCAAAGGAGATTTCAAAAATAGTTGGAGTGTCCATAAAGACTGTTTATAATGGAAAGAAGAGAATGACTATGAGCAAAACTATTAGGAGAAAGTCTGGAAGATACTATTAAAGAAGAACGGGAGAAGTTGTCACCCGAATATTTGAGGAACACTTGCACAAGTTTCAGGAAGCGTGTGAAGGCAGTTATTGAGAAAGAAGGAGGACACATAGAATAAAAACATTTTCTATGATGTACATTTTCTTGTGGCAAATAAATTCTCATGACTTTCAATAAACTAATTGGTCATACACTGTCTTTCAATCCCTGCCTCAAAATATTGTAAATTTTGCTTCCCCACCCTTCCCCAACATATGTTATACGTTATTATGATAGTATTTGACTGGTCCCGCCCACTTGAGATTGAATTGGTCTGAATGTGGAACCTGAACTAAAAGGATTGTTAATATATTCAGTGTAATTTTTGGATTTCACAAATTCATCCCAAGGGCCGAACTGGACCCTTTGGCGGGGCGGATTTGGCCCCCGGGCCGCATGTTTGTCACCTGTGCCCTAGAGCATCATGTGTCTGTAAAACGGCCACTACAGATTTTTTCCACTGAATGGGAAATCATAGAAGGGTAAAAAAATACGCATGCAAATAAAGTCATATCAAAGGTCAAAAATGTAATCACACAACAAGTTTCATAATAGTTTAAATAAAGATCCTGCAGACAGAGTGGATTCATGTTACACTGCTGTTCCACTTAGGTCATATTTTCAGAGTCAAAGTGAGAGTCTATCACAGCACTAGATAAGCACTGGCTTCTTCCTACTTCCTTTCAGGCACAACAGTTGTTCCATTTTCTTTTCTTTTTTTTTTTTTTATGTTTATGTCTGAAATAAACTAAATTAAACTAAAACCAACACATGGCTTCATTTAAAAGCTTTGCAAAAACACAGCTGTGCAAAGGCCACTAGTGGGTTTGTTGTTTTAGCAGTAGTATCATGACATATTATAACGTACAAATGCATTTCTGTGTCTGAATGCACATAGCAAGATACAACTACGCAAATCCACTCTGTTGTAAATATGTATATAGTCTGTATAGTTCTTATAACTATTATTATTATTTTATATCTTTATGCATGCACACTTTTTCTTGCACTTTACAGGGTGGGGAAGCAAAATTTACAATATTTTGAGACAGGGATTGAAAGACAGTGTATGACCAGTTAGTTTATTGAAAGTCATGAGAATTTATTTGCCACAAGAAAATTGACATAATAGAAAATGTTTTTATTCTATGTGTCCTCCTTCTTTCTCAATAACTGCCTTCACACGCTTCCTGAAACTTGCGCAACTGTTCCTCAAATATTCAAATACAACTTCTCCCATTCTTCTTTAATATTATCTTCCAGACTTTCTCATAATAGTTTTGCTCATAGTCATTCTCTTCTTTCCATTATAAACAGTCTTTATGGACACTCCAACTATTTTTGAAATCTCCTTTGGTGTGACAAGTGCATTCAGCAAATCACACACTCTTTGACGTTTGCTTTCCTGATTACTCATATGGGCAAAAGTTTCTTAAAAGGTATGGATAATAGTGTTAGGTATGATTATGACATCAATATATGTTTGGTTTCAAAACAATTGACGCAGTGCCTGCTGAGAAAAAACAACTAAATGTTCATTGTAAATTTTGCTTCCCCACCCTGTATTCTGTTGCTGCCTTGACCATTGAATTTCCCCATTGCGGGTTCAATAAAATGTAATCTAATCTAATCTAATATAATCTAATCTAAACTAATATAATCTGACTGAAATACAGAACAGCATTACAAACAAGAATGTCGGAACAAAACTACGTAAGTATCTCAGATTTAGTGTGACATGCCTTTGTACTTACCATGTTTTGAACTCTTCTGTGCAGATATTATGAGATTTACTGAACTAATCCTTGCTTTACACTAGGTTTCAATCAACACGTCCAATGTTTTCTTATTGTTTGGGTACTGAGTTCACACTCAACACTGACTGTTTCTTGTAGAAGCAATGTTATTTACAGTTTTTATGAGTTTTTAATCCTGTGCACAACATCCATCTTTATTTTCTTTGTTGTATTTTAATAAAGAGACTAAAAAATAGACATTACATATGCTCATTACAACTGTAAAAACAACAAAGCCAATGGTGGCCAAAGACTTTCTGCACAGTTTCATCAGGGTTTTTTTTTTTTTTTTTTTTTTTTTCTGACAACTTCACATGAAAAAGATGGAGGTATTTATTGCCACAGTCAAAGACAAATAGTGACATTCTGATACTGGTCTGAACAGGTGTCCCATTACTATGTGCTACTAAACTGTATTTGTGTTTATCAACACAACTGCCATCATCTGGCCTGCACAGGTCACTGCCAAAGGCACTTCAGGGCTAAACCTCCTACAGTGTAGTAAAAGCACAGCCTTATCAGATTCAGACAGATGCAGATGCAGATTTTGACCCTGCTGGGAGACACAAACACAGACCATGCATGGCTGCCTTTGCAATGTGAAGGAATGTAGTTATGGTGGAGGAGCAAATGATGTTTACACGGGAACATATAATGATGATAAGCCAAAAGGAGAAGGTGCAAACAGAAAACCTTTGATGTATAAAATGAAGAGTTTTGGCTTTTGGTATATACATGTGACACATACATGGGTGCAAGTTACTTTAACAAGAAACTCAATACAAACATGACATCTTTAGCATTTTTGTTTGTTACATGCTAACTTAAAATCAGTTACAAAAATGCTCTTATTTCCTGGTTCATAAATGTTCTTATACAGCTTCAGTGCTGTCTAGCCATACAGATCATTTTGTTAAATGCACTAGGATTCTGTTGCCATTTTAAAACAAATATGCTGTATTGTACAGAAAAGCAAAAAAACCCACAAAACTGTTCAAATTATGATTTTGTGGATTATCTGCTAAGAGAAGGTAATAAAGAGTTATGTATGAGTATTTTCCCACTGCACTGGGGTGGCAGGACATGTTTATCAGTCAATGGGTAAACCCAAATGGACAGAGAGCCAAAAGAGTAAATATGGAGAGAAACAAATCTTCTCTAACATAAACTGGTCCCTTCTGTGCAGCCTAGTTGGGAGTGGTTAAGTGAATAGAAAATAACTTGCACCCATATTGAGTTCATTGATCCTTTTCTACTTTTGGCCTTACCTTCGCATACAATTCAGAGCTGGGGTGAAGAAATCCTTGCTGAGCTGGTGTTCATCTCGTAGGAGGGCACACTGCTCTAATGTGACAGACATAGATGTCCGGTCTTTGGCACTTTTACAGCTGGTGAACCTGATGCCATTCAACCTTCGGCAGATCTTAAGGATAAGATATAAAAAAAAAAAAAAATCACCATTGTGTATTACCAAATTACAAATTATTTCTTTGAATATTAGGAATATCAACATGAGGTGAAAGGGTGACATCGATATCATCTATAGTCTTTCCAAACGTGGTGCTAGGCACAACAAACCCCGCCCCCACATGTATTGTAGGTTATTTTGGCATTGATCCAGCTCATGTCATCATGTCTATGCATGTGCTGATGTCAGCATATCAATTGCCTCTATATATGTGCCAAGTTTGAAGTAAATTAAAACAAAATTTATGTTTTTATAGACTTGTGAAATTTCAGCCATTATAAGTAAATGGAAGACAAAAAAGCTTTTAAAAATTCCTAAAATAATTTAACTTTTGGATACTTTTCTCAAAATGTAATCACATCTATTTTGGGTCACTGCCAATCTATAAACTAAATTTGGTATGAATTCAACCAATAGTTTTGCTGCTAGAGAGTTAACAAAAAAACAAAGAAACAAACCAAACCAAAAACAATACCCCTCTCCACCCCTTCAGGGGGCGGGGTAACAACCAAATGTCAAAAGTATGATACTTGACTAGAGCTGAGCATTTACTGGTAGCAGCTACATGTCATGTAAGAGATGACCTTTATAAACAAGGTTCACAGAAAAGTTTGTGTCAGTGCATTACAAACAAAAACTGCTCACCGTTCCAGCAATCCATAGTATCTCCACATTCTTCCTCTTCTTTGTGACTACATTCTGGCCCAGGGTTTCAAGTAATTCCTTTATATCAGTCTGTGTCTGAAAACACGGTAGACCTGCACATCCAAGACATAAAGCACGTTCCCGCTCACTCATCTCTCATGTCCTTGAGTAAAACATTTCCACTGTTTAGTGCAGGGGTGAGTGAAGGCCCACTTCATTGTTCTTCACAAATATCACTAACAAAGAGAAATTCCATTTGTTAAAATAAATGATGTTTCTTTCACTTACATTCTAGCGGCAACTTTTCACTTAATGTCTTATAATAGGCTTCTAACATCTCAAAGTTCTTCTGGTTTATTCTCTCTTGCAGGGAGATATCTCCAAATCTGAGAACATGAAAGAGATCAGAGAGAGAGATCGGAGAAGAGCACTTAGGACAAAAACATTTGGTCAGTAAAAAGCCTTCCATTCAGTGCAATAACAGGATCTTACAATAATTGCTGCATTGAGTTTGAAAATGTAATGAAGCACGGAAATGTTTTTATTTTACCTTTAACAAATTGGCAGAAATAATAGCAATATAGTGGTATTTTATACAATTCATAGCATAGTTAAGTGCATTATAATCTATTAACATGCATTGTCATTCAGCTAAAATGATAAATAAGAAATGCACAGCTCCACCATATATATATTATATATGGACATAGTTAGGTTACAGAAGAGAGTTCTGTTCTTAAGTGCATCAATTTGCCAAAGATGATCAAAGACTCTGTGCAGTACCTCTCTGCTATAGTTTGCTGCTCATTGATGCCCACATTAAAAAGCACCGGGAATACTTGTAGAGGCTTGCCCTCCTTGATCTCTTCTGGCAGGGTCTGGAAAACCAGTCGTGGTAATGGCACTTCTACAGCAAAGTGGTCTCTGAGTGCAAGGAGAAAAAAAAAACGCACAAAGTTGAAAAAGACTAAAAGAGAAAGGAAAGTTGTGAAATGGAAATGTCTGAAAAGTTTTTCTAAAGATTGAAAGTTAAAGTTAACACTCAAAACTAATCCCTGGGTAGGTAGAGTATCAGTGAGCGGGGGGGGGGCAAAGTGTTGTGTGACTGGGTGTAATCATTAAGACCTGATTATTTATTATTATTATTAGTGCTGGGCAGCGATTAAAATTTTTAATTGCAATTAATCGCATGGATTTCTGCGATTAATCACGATTAATCGTATAGTTATATGGGGGGGGGTTGCTGGTTGCTGGCATCAACAGCATGTATTTCCTTTCAGTGATATTTCAGACTCAAAGTACTCCGGTAATAAAAAATAATTCCACATTGCAGTGCTTACAAACAACTTCGGCCTTCTCAACCCCACCATCTGAAGACATTCAAAATTAAAATGTCCATGGAAAAGACCGGAACTTTTCTCCATGTTTATGTCCACACCAGTTTATTTCCGGTTGTGAGTGATTGACAGGAGTCTTAAGCCCACTAATAAGTACTAATACTAATAAGCCCAATAATATGTGATGTTCAGTTGTTAAAAGCAAGCAAAGGGGGCCCTCTAGTGGTTGGAATAAGTTGCACCAACGTATGTTTTGTCCTTGCGGTGTTCCCCTGGCCAGTTCAGACATAAGAAGGAACTAACAGACACGTTTCTTTCACTGTTTTGTATGGCCCGAAAAACGTTTGCCTGTGAGTATTTTATGTTCAGTTGTTGTCAGAATGAATAGTATAAAATATCTCTAATGTGAACCTTTGTTGCTGGTTAAAAAGGCGTTGTAAATCTTAAATTAATCTGTAAATGCTAATTGTTAGTGTGTCTATGGATTTTCCCATTCAAGTAAGCATCGAGCTAGCGGTCTTTTTCCCATTCATTTAAACGTATAATGCCATGTAAATGTACTAAGGCAGTGAACAGAACTGAGACATATTTTGTATGTATGTTGCAGTTTTACAGCGAGTCTCAAGTAAATTAAGTAATTAATTATTCTCTTCGAACAAATGAGTGCATTCTGCTGTCTGTTCCATTTGCCCGTACAGAAGTGGGTCAAAAAGCTTTTAGTTGTTCTGCACCTCATGTATGGAATCAGTTACAGAAAGACTGGAAACTAACTGAATTGATTTCTTTGAGCACTTTTAAGTCCAAACTGAGAGTTCTTGAGGCCAATTCCATATCTTGCACTTGCTTTTCTTAATCTGCCTGTACATGCAATTTTTATCATCTGTTTTTGTCGAGTGTGTGTGTATGTTGTATGTATTCTTGTAACTAAGTGTTGCGTTGCTGCTGCCTATCTTGGCCAGGACACCCTTGTAGAAGAGGTTCTTAATCTCAATGGGACATTTCCTGGTTAAATAAAGGTTAAATAAATAAAAATAAATAATAAAAGATTTGGAGAGAAGTTTTGGGCATCCGGCTTTTCTTGGGAAACCTGTTGTCTATCTGCCGAGCTAATCACTATACGAACACAAGCAGAGGCAGAAGAATATGAGTTATAATAAAACGGCATTATCGTGAGATTAAAAAAATTGTCGGCGTTATTTAATGAATGCGTTAACATGGTAATAACGTGTTAACTTGCCCAGCCCTGATTATTATTATTATTATTATATAATCTAAAATTTGATTTCAGCCATCAAATTGTGCACTGCTCCTCTCCTAGTGATAAAGAACATGTGTGTGAAATTTGAAAAGCATCGGGTGTATAGTGTCAAAGAAATGGGATGGACACGGACGGAAGGAAGGAAGGAATAATAAAAAGAGTGAAAGAGAAAGGAAAGTTGTTAAACAGAAATCCAATATACTTTGCAGCGTTGCATAATTTGATAGCTTTAGGAAGTTCTACAATATGACATTTAAGACGCCAGAGCAGGCTTTGTAAAAACAGACCGACGGTGCATGTGTAGAATCCAAGAAGTGTGGGAGACAAAGTGCGTGATAAGATAGGAGAGAGAAGGGAGGGGAATCATAGCATACTTGGCATAATGCGCACAGTAGCAAGAGTAAATAAACCCGCTTTGACCTTTTGGGGAATGTCCTATAAATCAGTTACTGCATTACAGCCGGGAGGGTTATTCATGATTCAGGTCCGTTCAGATGCTCCACCTGTTACTACAGAGCCACGATAAACTACCACTACCACAGCTGAGAGAATCACTCAGCAAATTACTCTGGTCATGTGCTGACTAAAGTTCACTGCCATTGACAAGTCCAATTCACTTCCTCATAACTAGCAACAGCGTCACACAGCGTCTGCTTCCATTTGCCTGGCACTTTTCTTGGACCCAGACTGAAAATACAGAGCAGCACACAGCTCCACTAAACACTACTAAACTAAATACAGAGTAATAATTATACGGGGTATATAAAAAAAATAGGACCAATGGCCCTGTAGCTTACCGGCCAAATTCAAAGCTTTGGGAAATGTATCCAGATGCCATTTCTTATCACCCAGTTATGTGTATTTATTCTATTACAGAAATAGCCCATGTTTTGGTCATATTCCAATCAGATCTGTAAACAATTCAAATTCCAACTTGATATCATTGATTCTGATTTATTGGGTCAATCCACTTCCTATCTTTTATAACGTGAAAATTTTTCAAAGTCGCACCAAATCCAGAATCAGATCTGGATTGAAATAATTTCAATATTTTGTGTTGACATCATCATACAGAAGCTGTATACCAAGATTGAAGTCAATCAGAACTGGAGTTTGGGAGAAAAAGACGACTGAAATTTTTTCCCCGTAAGAGCCCATGTTAAATTTTCCGTAAGTTTCCGGATCCAGAAGAAGATCCTGATCAGCATGTGGACATTATGTTTTGGTCATCTCCCCATCAGGGCTGGACTGTAGAAATTTACACTGGATATCATTTATATTTACTGAGTTATTGCATCGATCCACTTCCTATCTCTTATAATGGGGAAATTTTTCAAAGTTGCACCAAATCCAGAATCAGATCCGGATCCAAATAATTTCACTAACTTTTGTTGACATCATCATAAAGAAGCTGTATACCAAGTTTGAAGTCAATCATAACTGTAGTTTTGGAGAAGACGACGATTGAAAGTTTTGTAACAGACGACAGATGATGACGATGCCGGACGCCGCATGACGACAATAACTTACAGCTTGTTGGCCGGTAAGCTAAAAAACTATACATTTTGAAAAATTACCCCCAGTTCTGTATTTGATCATTTTTGGAATTTTCTTTTATGGATGTCGGTAGGTAGGGGACTGGTGGATATTTGTCCAAATTTACAGACCCAGGTTTTCATGCATGAGTGAGCAGGGGCAAATTGCGCAATCCAAGTTAAAACTGGTTTGCGTGAAGTAGTGGTGGGATTTAAATCCAATCAAAGGTCATGGGAGGGGACAATGGGCATCCATGTTGTTTTCCACAAAATTGCCAGGTTACAGCAACTTGTATAGGCCTGAAAATGTCACTGAGGATAGGCCAAGTTAGGGCTAGGGTTAGGGTTAACCACATTTTCAGGCCTAAACAAGTTGAATTAACTTTGAAAGGCAGGAACAGCTGCCGGAAAACAAGATGGATGCCCATTGTCCCCTCCCATGACCTTTGATTGGATTTAAATCCCACCGCTACTTTGCGCAAACCAGTTTTAACTTGGATTGCGCAATTTGCCCCTTCTCACTCATGCATGAAAACCTGGGTCTGTAAATTTGGACAAATATCCACCAATCCCCTACCTACTGACATCCATAAAAGAAAATTGTGGAACTGGGGTTAATTTTTCAAAATGTATAGTTTTTTTTAATTTTTTTTTTTTTATACACCCTGTAGTCTGAGAGTAAAGAAAAAATACCATAACAAGACATTTCAGAAGTTGGATACAAATAGTCTAAAAACAGAGCAGATCATTAGCATATCAATGCTTTCATTAAGACTGACTTAAAGCTTCTGTGTGTGATATTTTCAGTGACATGTGGTATAGAAATGACAGAGTGCAACACTGAGTACCCCTGAGCCTCACTGGTGACACTCTTGTTTTTAGAGCCAGTGTTTGGTTTGTCAGATCTCAGCCTTTCAGTAAAGTGGATAATAACTCCGGCCCTCATTCAAACACATTAGATTATAATATTACACATTAATGCAGGATGCTGCAGTTTGTACAGTGAAAAAAAGAAGACTCTATATATTTAAACAGCACATTCTTAGGAAATGAAAACACAACTACTATATCATTAGCCTCACAGGATATTTGCTCATGTCAAATTCATTTCAGGTCATAGCCAATGATGCAAAATGAATCAGTGTTAGGAGAGCAAAGTTACGCAGATATCACAGTGTGGCTAAAAATATGACTCTGGAAATTATGCTACGAGGCTAATGACATGCTAATGACAACATAATGATTAATATTACATTCCACTTCTGCAATTAGCTCCTCCTAAATCCCCCTAAATCTTAAACATGTTGTATCAAGCTCTGAAAGAGTCTCACTTTTACTGTTGCACTAGTAAACAGACCTATACATGTAGGAGTTTTCCTCCCAGGCAGAAGAGAACTCAAATAAAAGCTAATAATTATGTTCAGACAGTGTGTAATAAATACTTTAACAAGACAGGCCTGTGCTCTGGAGTTAGTTCCATCAGCTAATACAACTGCAGATTAAAAAAACGGTAACACTTTATTTTAAGGTCTAGTTTATAATGCATTAAGCGCACATTCATAAGACATTATAATGCATTATAAAAGTCATTACAACAGTTTATGATCATGTACAACAACTTATACCAAGGTTAATAAAGTATTATACGTGTAGGCATAATGTATTATAAATTCTGCTTTCATAATGTTTTATACATCCATACCAAAGTGACAACAGTGTAATAAGTTACAGGAGGACTTTAAGAGCTTTTAGTAAAGTGACAATTGTAGCAATTAGCAATTGTATGATATTATAACACAAGTATGATGACATATGAGCAGTATCTGCTGGCTCTAAGTAAAGTCTAAGTCAAAAATTAGACATCCAAGTGTTCTTAACTCTTTATTTTGCAAAAACAAAACATAAAAAGAACAGAGACAGTAAATAGAAGTGTTACATGTTACTTTGTACATGAATAAAAAATAATGTGGCGGCTCTAAATCTTTGTTAATTCAAACACATACTTTTTTTTTTTTTTTTTTAAATAAAAGTTAAATCCCTAAAATAGATGGGTATAGAAACCAGTGACAAAACCTAATAAAAGTTCCCCACCTAAAAAACGAAATTCCTTCACACTGCTTCTCTGCCAGAATCCAAATCTCCCAATGTTTATCCGAGAACTTTAAACTTAAAACCAAGCATCTGAGGAACTAAACAGTGCACTTTCAAGAACAAACCATAACCTTAATTTACATTTAATGTGCAATGGTTAATTGTTATGATGTTTATAATGTGTTCTGTAACCCAGGACTTGAGATTCTTCCTACAAACACTGTTGTCACTTTGGTATGGATGTATAAAACACAATGAAAGCTGAATTTATAATACATTATGCCTACACTTATAATACTTTATTAACCTTGGTATAAATTGTTGTACATGATCATAAACTGTTGTAATGACTTTTATAATGCATTATAATGTCTTATGAATGTGTGCTTAATGCATTATAAACTAGACCTTCAAATAAAGTGTTACCAAAAAAACCAGCACAAAAGCAGAGTGGGTTTCCATTTCAGATCTTCATATACTGTAATTAAATCAAAACACATTTAACATTTGAACCCACAAGTTGGCCAAAACCAGCCCACCAAAGGGTCTAATCCAGCCTGTGGGATGAATCTGAATTTGAAATTACACTAAAGATATTAACAGTCCTTTTGTTTTGTTTTGTTGTTGTTTATGTATATATTTCTTTCTTTGAGTTATTTATTATTTGTTTATTTATTCACCAGCACAACTAAGAAACGCACTGGTAAAAGATTATATGTGTATTTGTATGTGCGTATGTGTACTTGTACGTTGTGGGTATGTGTATAACATATGTACGTATGTATGTGTATATGGATGAATGAGTGTGTGTGTGAATAGATATATAAATATAAAAGAGTAACAGAAAAGGAAGAGGGACATATATATTATTAATATTTTAGGGAGAGGGGGTGGGATTAAATAAATTGCACTTCTTCCCACCCCTTTTCGGGCATGTAAATGGAACTACTGTGCTGTGCTTCTGTCTGAGACTGTTATGATTGTTGATATTTGTATTATTATGTATGTTTTGCTTGTTCACATATATGTTAAATTTCATTGCATGTTCGGAATAAATCATTAAATCATTTAATTTCAAGTTCCACATACAGACCAATTCAATCTCAAGTGGGTCTGACCAGTAAAACACAATCATAATAACCTGTTAATAATGACAATCAGAAATTTTTCTCTGTTTTAGTGTAAAAAAGGAAAATTACATGAAAATGCTTACATTTACAAACTATCCTGTTACAAAAAATGTGAATAACCTGAACAAAATATAAATTTTTTAAAGTTTATTTCGAATATGCAACAAAACCACGTAATCTCACTTAGTCTTTGCAAATGAAACAAATTATAAGAAAACAAAACAAACAAAAACTGCATATATACATGAAAAAGTATGACTTAATTTGCACATTTGAAAAGGGGTGGGAGGAAGTATAACTTATTTAATCCCACCCCTTCCCCACAAAACAGTCTATCGTTTAGCTTCCTATCAGCATAATATGAAAGATCAAGTCCCTTGGATCCGTTAACCTCACTTATCATCTTCACATGCACATACCTGCATACATACATACATACATACATACATACCTGCATACATACCTATATAACTACATACCTACATACATAACTACATACCTACATACATACATACCTGCAAAAATACCTACACACCTACATACCTACATACATACATACATACATACCTGCAAAAATACCTACATACATACCTGCAAAAATACATACATACATACCTGCAAAAATACCTACATACATACCTGCAAAAATACCTACATACATACCTGCAAAAATACATACATACATACATACATACCTGCAAAAATGCAAAAATACATACATACATACATACCTGCAAAAATACATACATACATACCTGCAAAAATACATACATACATACCTGCAAAAATACATACATACATACATACATACTTGCAAAAATACCTACCTACATACATACATGCATGCATGCATGCATGCATACATACATACCTACAGGCATACATACCTGCAAAAATACCTACATACATACATACATACCTGCAAAAATACATACATACATACATACATACATACCTGCAAAAATACATACATACATACATACATACATACCTGCAAAAATACATACATACATACATACATACCTGCAAAAACACCTACATACATACATACATACCTGCAAAAATACCTACATACATACATACATACCTGCAAAAATACATACATACCTGCAAAAATACATACATACATACATACATACCTGCAAAAATACATACATACATACATACATACCTGCAAAAATACATACATACATACATACATACCTACATACATACCTGCAAAAATACATACATACATACATACATACATACATACATACCTGCAAAAATACCTACCTACAGACAGACATACCTACATACATACATACATGCATGCATACATACATACCAACAGACATACATACCTACATGCATACATACCTGCAAAAATACCTATATACATACCTACCTACCTACCTACCTACATACATACGTACATGCATACCTACATACATACCTACATACCTACATACACAACTAAATATGAACAACATGAAATTTCTTAAGAGAAATAAATGTAATTTTACCAATATTCTGTCTGTTACTAAATGTTTTGTGTATTTGTAGATCCACTGTGATCAGTAAGTTGTAATGCATATGTTCAAATGATAAACTGAGGCAGAATATTATTAAAACTGCACTTCATTTTCTTAAGACATTTTAGGTTGTTCATGTTATTCTCACTTTTAAGGAAATTTTGTTGATGTAAACATTTCCATAGCATAATCTTACTTTTTCGCTGTTCTTATTTTACTGGTCCAACCCACTTGCGATCACATTGGGCTGTACATGGCCCCTGAACTAAAATGAGTTTGACAGCACTGTTTTAACCTTTGACACGCCTGTTTTAACCTAAAAGCACAGAAACAAACAATATACAGAGGGTGATGTCTCACCGTTGGCCACACACTAGAGGCTGCAGGTCACTGAGTTCATCAGACTTGGCTTCTGTGATCTTGAACATGACCTTCTGTAGGTCTGAGATTCCAACCTCCATGTCCTCCAGCATTCCAATCTCCTCACCTTAAACAGTTAAACACACAAATGGGCAATCAGGCATCATCAGTGTGTGTTATGATTCTATTCGAGAAAATCCAAGATAAGCGAGTCACTTTTGGGGTCAACAGATCTGGTCATTATATCATGAAATTATATAAGTGCATCATTTAACTTATGATTTACTTATTCAGACAGGCCTACTCAATTCCATAATTTCACTTTTATCTGCTGCCATTTTATGTACCTATGTGTTTTTATATATGTATGAGTGTAATTTTAATTGTGTTTTATTTATTTTAACGACTTTGTACGGTGACCTTGAGTGTCCTCAAAGGCGCCTATAAATAAAATGTATCATTATTATTAATTTTTTTTCTACAAGTGCATAATTTTCCCCCTTGTTCTTTCAGTTTTTCTCCATATGATTACTCTTATGTATTATCACAGCATAATATTTGTCTGTTTGTTTTAAGAATAAAAATATTAAATTGAAAAAAAAAACACTATACAAAACAAACTGCTTTTACAATATACAATATTATGTAAATTATTATGTAAATCTATCTATCTATCTATCTATCTATCTATCTATCTATCTATCTATCTATCTATCTATCTATCTATCTATCTATCTATCTATCTATCTATCTATCTATCATTTTGGCATAATTCATTTCTATTTTAGTGAATGTCAGAGACAAACAGGACACTAGAATTCAACTAATTTTAGCAACCGCTCAATGATTATTTTAAGTTATTGTAAAAGTCACCTCATATGGAGGGGACAAAGGAATGAAGACCCCTCCTTAATCTACTGACTGCTCAGACACTGTGAATATTTTCCCCAAAATATCCCATTGGAATGACCATGTGTTCAGTACAGCTTTGAGTTCCGTTATCGTCAGTGTCACATGGTTTCTTCTCCTCTGCTCATCCAATATGTGACCTTCAGTAACCGCCTACAGGAAAGTGTCCTGTTTAACGATAAGGTTCTCGCTGAACATTCGCTCATGACCAACATCAATACTCCCTCGACCCTACCTCACATACACTGACCCTCTGCTTTTAGTGCACAGTATATGGTATAATAGTAATATATACTGGTAATAAAAGTGTGTTAATACTTTACAGAATTTATACAACACCTTCACTTTGATTCAGTCTTTGCTCTGTGTATTGACTGTGTATTGCTCTGTTTGACCTTTACCGAAAACACACTGAATAATACATACAAGCAACAAAAGAAGACAGCTCTTGACACAAAGGCTATACGTCTGAAAACAGCACAGCAATGAATCATCAGGTTAGAACAAGTTCTGATTTGTAACAACCTCACGTTCATGTATCGAATTAGCTGAATTCACCCTGGCTAAACTTCGCTCTGTCACACCTTTTTGGTAACAGCTGTGTTAATGGAGGTTTTGAGGTCGTGATTTTCCTGTCACAGATCTACTCACTGTAGGTGCTAAGCAGGCTCTCAAACTGGGCCACCAGGCCAACCAGGTGGAGCTGCCTCAGGAAGCCTTTGTCTTGTATTCCTGCGTACAGCCTCATGACAAAACCACAGGCTAAGGCTGCCAGCTGCAACACAAACACAGATACACACACACACACACCTCAGACACACTGAGCCAACAATCTGCAGGATTAAAGTTATTTTAATATAAGGTCAAGTGGTTCCTTTGTTGCTGTTGTTGTAGTTGTGTAGCTGTAGTGAAACTGTAGCTTACAGTTATACAAACATTGAGCACGTTAACTATCTAAATTATGATTCTGTTAACCCTCCGGCATCTGGGTGTGCCTTTTAAGCACACTTTGCACTTCATGTTAAAAAACTTCATATTATTTTTCACAATTTAAATAAGGTTAGAATTCAAAAGTTGTTCATTTTTGTATGATCTTTAAAATTCTGGCCACCAACTAAAATGTGCACATTGTAAAGAAAAGAAAATTACAAGACTAGCATCTGTCTCCCAAGTGTGCCAAAAACGCACTATTTCTTCCATTTGATATGTATGATTAGGGCTGACCTTGATTTACAAAAATAAAATCAAATTAGAGCAGAAAAATGAATCAATATATAATATTTAATAGTTTGATTTATAGGCTTGCATTTTACGCACACTTGGTGACAGATGCTAGTATTTTTGAACATTTGACCTAGTGCCAAAAATAATAATACAAATTAATCAATGTTGGAGTTAATCATTGACATATGCCAGGCTGCAAAAATCAAATAATATGTGATCCACTTTTTATGTAGTATATTGAAAAAAATTTATTTTTTGTCTTTTTTGCATCAAAAAATGGTTTGTTTACATTACAAACACAGCATTTAAAGGGTTAAAAAAATGTGACAATTATTGAGTATTTGGTATTTTTATTTACGGCTCAAGTTGATGAAATAGAAAAAAGTGTAAAAGAATGAAAAATGAACTGTATGAAAAATTTTTTGACATTATTCCACAAGTGTGTCAAAAAGGCACACTTGGTGCTCAGTAAGGGCCTTGGTGGACGGGATACTGGAGGGTTAAAAGCATCAAAAATTTAATCAAGTGAAAATAATCTGCTGGATGAGGTCTAGTATGTTTGAACAAACTAAGGAATGGTTTAGACTTTGCCCCAAGTGACAAATAAAGACATTAAGATGAAAAATAGTATTCCCTTAATGTTTACATTTACAAAACAGAAGAGTGGAATTACATCTAAGTGATTCTGAAAGGTATAAAAAGAATTTTAGACCTTCTGTTAAATTGGAAAAGTTGGTAAATCCTCCACAGAATAAGAGTCATTTATTCTATAAATGTTGCCACCTACTGCCTGACTGAAGACCACGTCTCTCCTCTGTTGGAGGAGGAAACCCTGTGGAACGCTGCAGGCTGCTTCCTGCAGAAGCACAAAGGTCATGGCTCTCTTTGCTTTCTCCACCACCTCCATCACACACTCCTTTAACCTGGTCACCACCGGGCACAGCTGCTCCCTCCAGTCGCCTGGGGAGAAAGATGTGATAGGGACATTCATGACCACTGGCTGCAGACAGTCGCAGACAGGGGTGGTGTGGTTGTAGATGACTGTATGCCTTAACTGTTGTGAGCTTTGACAGAAATAACAGGAATCTTATCTGTGAGGCAGAACCAGTTCAGACAACAATGCTTCTTTGAAACAGAGGGAATTACAGGAAACACTGGATGTCAAAGCAAGGTGTAGCATGTTTATTTAAAACACATAATAATAATAATAATAATAATAATAATAATAATAATAATAATAATAATAATAATAATAATAAGTACAGTAATAATAATATCAATAGTACCAATAATAATAATAATAATAATAATAATAATAATAATAATAATGTCAATAGTACCAATAATAATACAAATAATAATACAAATAATAATACAAATAATAATAATAATAATAATAATAAGTATTACTGTTATCATTACTATTACTACTGTCATTTATGCACCTCCATCCTACTAGAAAATTACATTCTACTTTGCACATTACAGTTTATTATTGCACCTTACTGTTTAAATTATCCAGATTTCTTACCCAGTTTTGTTTTTACTTCTAATTTATTATGTATAGTGTGTTTTCTCTTGTGTTCTAGTTTGTTATTCTTCATTTTTCACCAGAAAATCAGTGACAGATTAATTGACAATGAACATCAGTGATCAACGATAACTCCACATGAGACCCAGTAGCTACCACACAATGCATTACTTAAACAATTATTGGTACAAAAAAAAAAAAGTTGGCAAGAAGATGTTAACAATGGCTCATTAAATGTGTTTTTTTTTGTCTGCTTGTATACACGGCTGGGGCTGAGGCTGTAACGTCTTGCTCTTTCATTACCTGTCCACTCAATGCATTTGTTTAACAGACTCTTTAGTCCACAGCAAATTCAAACTGAAGGTGCACTCGACCTAATGTTATTAAAGTATATAGTGATTTTGTCCCCTTGTGTTACTTCTCTTATTTCCTTTGTGCACTGTATTGTGAGACAACTTAAACACATATTTGCTTTTGTTACTTTACCTGAGTTTATACCCCGATGGACTTTCTCTCTGTCTTAATTGCATTTCTTTCACTGAAAACAGGTTTCTAATAGTCTTTTCAATGGCCAACAGGAGGCAGTGTTGGTTAAGTAATGTCCAAACTGTTGCCACCACACATTCTGCTCAGCATACTGCTATTGAAAAGCACTTTTGGGGGGGGGGGACGAGGTGGTGATCATCAACTCAGACACGCACACATATCCACACACACAAGCACAGTTTGAAACGTTACAGCCCAGAAAGTATAGCACATCAGGCTTGCCCTTGCCCTGTCAAAAAAATCATGTCTTATCTCATTCTGCAAATACCGCCTCGGCACAGAGAAGGAGGAAACAGAACTCCAGCTGTCATCTCTTCACTAGCACACCTGTCCAAACATCCAAACCCCCACAATGCCTTGTCATCAAAAGCCCAGGCCTCAGCGGTCTCAGCTACGAGATAAAGCCAATGTCATTATTCCAGCCATGTTTGTATTTAGACAAGCAGATGACCACTCGCTCTGAGCCTGTTCTGCGTCTTAATAAAGGTGCTTGGGGGTGGGGGGTGGGGGGTTGGGGGTGGTTTGGCTTATCTTCCAAACTGGAGATCGGGCCGTCGGTCTTGTCCGTCTCTGGCAGCTCAGATGGACGGACAGACACACCGAGCACACACGGGATACAAATGCACCGGCGCACAGGCACCTGAGACTGCATTTGCACACAAACAGACTGAAACGCACTCACACAGAGCCTCTCCTTGTCGCCTGGTCGGACTAATGCTGCTGCTCTGCGTGCCAGTTGGCAGCTGTAACAGGCTGGCCACTTGTCTGGACTCAAGCTTGAGGCAGGATTTCATTGGACGTAAGGGAAGACTGGGCAGCCTGTGGTCAACAGTGAATGGCTCTGCATATCAAATATTGCTTTCATCCACTTCTCTGGCAACAATTTAAGTTTCTATTTTCTAATGCTTGAACAACAGGGAGCATCCAACTTGGAGAACAGTCTTCTATCGCCATTCTCAACTGAGGCTGCAGCCACTCACACAGCGTTATTCACTAAGTCAGAAATGTTTTTGACTTTTAAACATTTTTTATACAATAAGCCCTTATTAAGCTGAAACTGGCTGCTGTTTAATGATACGACGGCAGGGAAGAGGAACTGAAGTAGATTTAGGAGATTTAACTCTATCTATACGGTTTCCAGTCAGTTATGTCAGTTATGTTAAGTATGTAAAAGTAATGGATTACTTTTTGTTGTAACACAGTAGTGTAAGGCACTACTAATCAATTTTGAGTAATATTTTACTTGGTACATGTTCAATAGCGTTTGCGTTACAATGCACTTTTCACGCATAATTGAATTGGTCAAATGAAAACAAACACACAAACAAACAAACAAACAAAAAACAGCAAGACCATGAGACCTTAAGGAATCAAATATATGGCCGGAAAGTTTTATTTCCTGTTGATGTTCAGCCAGTGGGTGAAGGCGGCAGAAGACAGTCCACTGCCCACATGGACGTACGCTCATTACTAACCCTAACCCTGCTTTACAGGAGCTAGTTAGTATCATCCATTTGATCAGCAATGACAAGGTAAGCTAACGTTTCTGTAGCCACTTCTACACAACCACTGTTAAACTTTTTTATACAATAAGCCCTTATTAAGCTGAAACTGGCTGCTGTTTAATGATACGACGGCAGGGAAGAGGAGCTGAAGTAGATTTAGGAGATTTAACTCTATCTATACAGTTTCCTGTCAGTTATGTTAAGTATGTAAAAGTAATGGATTACTTTTTGTATTAACATAGTAGTGTAAGGCACTACTAATCAATTCTGAGTAATATTTTACTCGGTACATGTTCAATAGTGTTTGAGTAACAACACACTTTTCACCCATAATTGAACTGCTCAAATCAAAGATCAACAAAGACACAAGCTGGAGTTAAACTTACAGAATGAACTCCAGAAATTTAACTCTTTCACTCTTTTTTTTTTTTTCCCTAACTCCAGATTATTTTACTCCACAAATTTGCGGTGAATGACAAGGTAAGCTAACGTTTCTGTAGCCACTTTTACACAACTATCACCATTCTCAACTGAGGCTGCAGCAACTCACACAGTGTTATTCACTAAGTCAGAAATGTTTTTGACTTTTACACATTTTTATACAATAAGCCCTTATTAAGCTGAAACTGGCTGCTGTTTAATGATACGACGGCAGGGAAGAGGAGCTGAAGTAGATTTAGGAGATTTAACTCTATCTATACAGTTTCCTGTCAGTTATGCTAAGTATGTAACAGTAATGGATTACTTTTTGCTGTAACACAGTAGTGTAAGGCACTACTAAACAATTTTGAGTAATATTTTACTCGGTACATGTTCAATAGCGTTTGAGTAACAACACACTTTTCACCCATAATTGAACTGCTCAAATCAAAGATCAACAAAGACACAAGCTGGAGTTAAACTTAAAGAATGAACACCAGAAATTTAACTCTTTCACTCTTTTTTTTTTTTACCTAACTCCAGATTATTTTACTCCACAAATTTGCGGTGAATGACAAGGTAAGCTAACGTTTCTGTAGCCACTTTTACAAAACTATCACTGTTATGGTTAGTTTATTTTTACTGTTTATCCTAACGCTTTGCAAATTTTGGTTGGTTCATACTGCCCTCTTGTGGCGGAAGTTGTACACTGTTTACTGTGAAACCGTCATGAAGAGCAGCCGTCTGTGTCGTCTTGGCCCACATAAAGGCGGCCATACACTGTGCGATTATTTCGATCGTTGCACGCAGCTCCATCTCAAACTGTGCGAATCAGTCGTACAGTCAGACTCACGATTCATGTTCTCACACTGCACGGACCGACGCTCGTATGCGACCTTACCAAAAATCAAAAAAGAAGAAAAGACAACAATGTGTTTGGTGCAGGAACTGGTTGGCCAGACGTGGACAGTATGGGCTGTCATCCTATAGCAGGAACTAGAGGTAAGCTGCAAAAGCTAAACTGCACTAGGACAACAGCTAGCTACTGTCAGCTTGTACGCTACTGTACGCGTCTGTGTTCGCGCATGCACAGTGTGAGAATTTGAGGCACATCGGTTCGTGACACTGCTTTGACAGTACGATACACTCACGAGGAGCGAGCAGGATTTCAAACAGCTCCGTTTTCCTTGCGAACACACGATTCCTGGTCGTGAGGTGGTCGTGAGGTGCTAATCGCTTCTCTTTACCCCATGTACACTGCATGAAGCACGACACACGATTAGAGGCACATCGGGCCCGATCCCAGAAATATTCGCACGAGTGAGAAATCGTCTCTAAACTCGCACAGTGTAAGGCCGCCTTAAGGCTGTAAGTTATGTAGATTTAGAAACAGTGATAGGATATTGATCCATATGTTAGATATAAATGGGTTTGTTGTCAATTTTGAGAATGAAAATGTATTTCTAAGTGAAATGTTAGAATGTTAGAAAAAAGCAGCGGTGTCAGCATACAGGCTAGCATACAGTTGCAGGTTACTATATGGCAGCGGTTAGCATTAAGCTAGCGGACTTTTCACATGCTAATTAGGCAATTCGGGCTGCTTTATTTACAGGTTAATTCAAAGTACAAGCAATTTAAATACCAATTAACAATAACGTTTTTAAAGTTTCTCATTAAGGCAGTAAACTACTGTTAGTTCAGTGTAAAGAGG
Organism: Sphaeramia orbicularis; assembly: GCF_902148855.1. Lineage (NCBI taxonomy): Eukaryota > Metazoa > Chordata > Actinopteri > Kurtiformes > Apogonidae > Sphaeramia > Sphaeramia orbicularis. The sequence goes on from NC_043957.1 coordinate 49,079,094, forward strand.
ATATGAGCTAATTGCTGTATTCTGTTTGTGTGTTACAGTTTTACATAAAAGATGATGAGTAAAAGTGTCAGTCAAACGAAGACTCGTCTGTTCACTGTCTGTCATAGCTAGATAGCTATACGTCTAGTGAGGACAGAACAATCACCATTCTCAACTGAGGCTGCAGCCACTCACACAGTGTTATTCCCTGTCTGAATTGTTTTTGACTTTTAAACATTTTTATACAATAAACTCTTATTAAGCTGAAACTGGCTGCTGTTTAATGATACGACGGCAGGGAAGAGGAGCTGAAGTAGATTTAGGAGATTTAACTCTATCTATACGGTTTCCAGTCAGTTATGTGGAAATTTTACAAGAGTACTAAAATACTTTACATGACAAATCTGTCAGCATTTGTGGGAGTAACATGTTATAAAAGTAATGGGTTACAGTAATTGATTACTTTTTTTGCTGTAACGCAATAGTGTAAGGCACTACTAATCAATTTTGAGCAATATTTTCCTCGGTACATGTTCAATAGTGTTTGCGTTACAATGCACTTTTTCACCCATAACTGAATTGCTCAAATGAAAAAAACAAACAAAAAAAAGACCAAGAGACCTTAAGGAATCAAAAATATGGCAGGAAAGTTCTATTTCCTGTTGGTGTTCAGCCAATGGGTGAAGATGACAGAAGACAGTCCATTGTTCACATGGACGTATGCTCATTACTTACCCTAACCCTGCTTTACAGAAGCTAGTTAGCATGATCCATGTGATAAGCAAGGACACAAGGTAAGCTAACGTTTCTGTAAGTGATGTGACGTTCACGAATGAATCGAATCTTTTGAATGGCTCTTTGAAATGAACGATGGGAACCGAGTCTTTGTAAAGAGCCATTCATTTATTTTTATTTATTTATTTATTTTAAGGAGGGAGTGTCCGATTGCCTGTCAATTTAGCGTCACTGGGGAGGCATTGGGCAGGAGGACAATGTTCAAGCAGAAAAAAAAAAGAGTGCTTGTGCATGTCTCATGGCAAGAAGTTAGCAAAAAAAACAACAGTTTGAAGCGTGAGGTGAGCATACTGGAGGAGGCGGAGCTGGAAGACTGGTCGAGAAAAGTTTGAGAATGAGTGAGTGACCACCTGTGAGTAATGAGCCAAAGAAAAATGTTATTTCATAAGAAAATGTTTTATTTTCTTCTTCATTTTTAGGCTACAGACTAGTCCACATAATGTACCGTTTTGTTTCTTGTCAAATTCCAGCATTTGCCTAATGTCACCTCTCATGTCATGTATTTAGCCCACACATTTGAACTAACTATTCTTTTTTACGGTAAGATAATATTTACTGCCGCGCTAATTAAACACCTTCAAAATATAATGTCAATCATCACATGTAGCCTATTTAGTCATTAAAACATTGGTGTTTCAAAATAATGCGAAAAACATAAAAGAGCCAGTCTTTTCAACGGCTCTTTCAGTGAACGGCTCCTGATTGAACGGCTCCCTTCAAAGAGCCAAAAGTCCCATCACTAGTTTCTGTAGCCACTTCTACACAACCACTGTTAAACTTTTTTATACAATAGCTGCTGTTTAATGATACGATGACAGGGAAGACGAGCTGAAGTAGATTTAGTAGATTTAACTACTATTTATGTGGTTTGTAATAATATTAGTTTAAAGTTTGAAATCTATTCTACATTGTTGCCCGCAAAGTTGGAATAAAATATTTTTGTCTTTTCTCCAAAATGATTGTCACAATGTGATTTATTCTTAACCAATAAAGACCCAGCGCTACTTTAATGCCAGTTAACAAATGAAATGTTCTCTCTATCTAAGCTTTCTAAAGTAATTTTTCAACATTTATTTATAACAGTATCCTCTGAATTTTGTATTTTATCAGTATAAATAAGATATTTTCCCATATTTAATTCACTGATCATGTAGATATTTATAAAAGCTCAGATTAAAGTTGAAAGCTAATAAATCAAAAACAGAAAAAAACTGCAGAAAAAGTGACTTTCTCAGTAAAATCTCTCATTAACTGAACATAAACCCAGTGTCTCCATCCACTGTCATTAATCCAACTCCATGGGTTTTACTGGTGAATCAATGTTGTAGAAGATGACAGTGTTTCCACGGTAACTACAGAGCCTCTAAACATCCAAATGGGTCATATCTGATGACCATGAAAAGATGAATAACTGCATTTTACACCAATTATTTACATGTATTGATAGGATTATTGGATGAACAGGTATTAAACACTTTAGATCAGAAGGTGCTTTTGGTCGGTGGTGGATGTTTGGGTCTTTATGGGTTAATGGATTAAATGTAAGTGGGACATAGTATGTACTCATTGTATCTGGTTAAAAGTGACCACAGATGTATATAAATATGACGGAATGTGTCTGAAAACAAAATGATTCCAACTTTATGGGAAACAGTGTATAATAGACATCCCTGTGTATACAAAGTGAAAATTAAGGAAAACCTTAAACGTGCATTTAATGTTTTTCTTTTGTAATAATTTCAGTTTGTAGATTTTCTGTCTCTCAGATGATGTGTAAATCTGCAGTGTGATACTTTTTACACACAGTAAATTCTCAAAATAACAAATATAGTGTGAAGATATTAAACACCGATGCTGGATCAAACCATGCAGAAAAAAAATCTACGGTGAACACCTGGTTCCTCCATCTGCAGGTGCTGTTGAATGATATTTCTGAAAGTGAGCTCTAGAGAAATGATTAGGTAAGGAAAAAGTAAAACAGAGCACGGTAAGACCGCCTCCCAAAGCCTGTTTTTAAAAAATACGTATCAAATATATTCAGTTTTTCACGAGGAATAGGCTGACTTTAAGCTCTGACTGTGTTGATGGGAAATAGACTAAGTCTGATGACAACCATGACGCAAAAATCACATTAGAAAGTCCACTGTGGAAGATTTAGGGGGGTTTAGGAGGATCTTATTGCAGAAATGGAATATAATATTCTTAATTATGTTTTCATTAGTGTATAATCACATGAAAAAGAAAATCATTGTATTTTCATTACTTCAGAATGAGCTGTCTACATCTACAGAGTCACCTTTCACAGTCATTTCTCCACTGTCAAGTATCTACAGTGCCTCACAATGGACTTCCTCCACTCCTTTTAGAATAGAATAGCTTTACTTGTCATTGTAACACGTACCACAAAATTAAAAGTGCCACCCAGTCTGTACATTATTTAAAACCTACCATAAAAATGCTAATAAAAGCAGCTGGTAAAATAATTAGGATAAAGAAAAAAAAACACAATCAGAAACCCATCACTCACACACACGCATACATTCTGTTATTGCACTGATTCCTTAAAGAACATATTGTACATTAGTGCTGCAACAACAACTTGATTAAATTGTTTCAAATTGATTATTAAAAGAGTTGGCAACCAGTTTGGCAGTTGATTTGTTGGGGCTTGAGCATGTTAGTACTGAAGCATAACCGCAAACTAACTGGATAACTGGAGCTGGTTGAAGACTATCGCTTGCTAGTCTGTAGCCATAACAAGTCTAGGTGGTGGGCTAGTGCTAACTATCCTGAGGCACTGTAAAGGGGGGGGTGTAAACATGACAATTTTTTTTTTTTTAAACTTGTGTTGTCCAGCATCATTTCCTGAAATTTTCATGAAAATCCGTCCATAACTTTTTGAGTTATCTTGCTAACAGACAGACAAACCCAGATGAAAACATAACCTCCGCCGTTTCACTTGGCGGTGTTGTGCCGAATTCTACTCCCTGCCAAAAACTGCATCATGCAGCAGCTGCCGAAAACAGCTCCCCCTTCCTAAATCAGCCACGAATAGGACAAAGTGCACCAAATTCACCCTGTCACACCAGAATAGCTCCAAATGTGAGCTGCTAAAGTCATTTCACTCCTGTAGCTTCGCAAGCTTATTGTCATGGGGGATGCAGTTTTTGGCAATATCTGGTGCCGAATTCTGCTCCGTGCTGAAAACTGCCTCCCCAGCCACGGGTGATGTAGTTTTCAGCAGTATCTGCCTTTATTGTTATTTTATTTTGTGTGTTATGTATAGGGATGGGAATTGTTGATAATTTTACGATTCTGATTCCATTATCGATATTGCTCATCGATCCGATTCCTTATCGATTCTCTTATCGATCCTCATTGGGTGAAGGAATAAAAGCATTAACTGTCTTTTATATTTCCATCTGTGCACAGAAAATATAACATATACAGTATGTACGAATAATAATATCAGATGACACCAGGCCAGTTGGGGGGGGGCTACAGTGAAAGTGAAACTCAAGACGCTTTACTAATTCCTCTACTGCTGCATTTCAACTATGTGGAACCGGTTTGTATTTGAGGAGTTACGACGTTTGTTGCCCACACCAGAACCGGAACCAGCTTGGTGTTCACTCTGCCGCTACATTCACAAGTGCCGCTAAGTAGCGTATCAAATACATGACATTCCTGTAAATGATTCACATGCTGTGGACAAATGTTTGAGGATATTGGAGGGATTCCACCCTTTTGAAGACATGGAAGCTTTGCAAATGTTCCAAGTAAGTGGACCTGGTGTCGTCTTTTTAGACCATTTCTGCCTCAAAACCATGTTGGCCATGTTCTGACCAAAACGATGCAGCATCTGTGTGACGTCATCGCGCATGCACAACGAAGGCGGAATCGATAAGCAGAATTGTTAAGCAGGCAGGCAAACGATTCCAAGGAATCAAGCTACTGGGAACCGGTTCTCAAAATGAAACGGTTCTCGATTCCCATCCCTAGTTATGTATCTAAGATTTAACTTTAGAAAGTTTTATATACCTTACAGTTTGCACATTCTTTAATATTAACCAGATAAAAAAACATAACTGCAATATCTTACAATATTATTCATAACTTAGTTGCTACACAGCTATGATGGTGTTAAGAGGTTGAATAATTCACAGTTAATTTCATACCCTATAGTCGGAAAGGAGAAAAAGTTGTGACAGGGTGAATTTGGTGCACATTGTCCTCTCCATAGCTGATTTAAGAAGGGGGAGCAGTTTTCGGCAGGGAGTAGAATTCGGCACAACAGGTGGAGGTAAAAATAGTTTTTCACTCAACCTAAAAATCCTTATGGTTTAAAAAGAAGCTGTACTAATGTATTTATGAGTTGTGTTACTGGTTTAGTTGTTTACCAGGATTGTGTGACGTGATGACATCAGCTAGCTGCTGCTCAGGCACTGGCTCCTGCTTGCTGTTGTCTTCTTCATGGAGTTTATCCACCATGGCGATAACACAGTTGAGACATTTGGCCACGTTGGCCCATACCCTGTCCTAAAAGAGTCAAGTAAACAAAAAGCAGGATTGGTCAAACTTACTGATGAGATCTTTTTTACTCTGTCAGTTCAGTGTGTGATAATATAAACCAATAAAAAACAAATGTGAAATAAAAACTTAACCCATAAAGACCCAGTGTGACTTTTCCCCCAAATGATTTTTTTAAAAAATTGTTGAGTCTGTTTTGTATGACTGTACAGCCATGATCATATTATTGTGTATACTTCAATTACTGCATTATGTATTCTTTGTGGTTGAATGCTAAAATTAGAAAAAAATGTATTGTTTGATTGTTGTATTAAGTTAGTGATAAAGGTGTAAAGCACTTGAGGGGTAGGATTAAATAAGTTTATACTTCTTCCTACTCCTTTTCGACCATGCAAAATTCAGATTTGCACATACTTGAGGATAGATTCTGCTCATTTAAATGTTATTTTGTTTTTGTCTTAATTTGTTTCATTCTGTTTTATTTTGTTTCTTTGCATGTTCGAAATAAATAAATACATAGACTAAAATTTTTTCTCTAATTAACCTTTTTTAAGTGATTTATCACCATTTATTGTAATATTATCCTCTGTATTTGGTGTTTTTCAGTGAAAATCATCTATTTTCCTATATTTAATTCACTGATCATGTAGATGTTCACAAAAGCTCAGATAAAAGTTGAAGGTTATTAAATCAGAAAATAGAGAAAACTGAAGAAAAGGTCACTTTTTCAGCAAAGATATCATTAAATGAACATAAACCAAGTGTCTCCATTCACTGCCATTGATCCAAGTCCATGGGTTTTACTGGTGAATCAATTTTGTAGAAGATGCTGGTGTTTCTCTGAACGTCCAAATGAGTCATATCTGATGACCATGAAAAGATGACAAACTGCATTTTGCACCAATTATTTCCATGTATTGATAGGATTAGAGGATCGACAGGTATTAAACAGTTATGTCAATAGATGGTTTTGGTTGGTGGTGGATGTTTGGGTCTTTACGGGTTCAACAGAAGGATTACTATAGCTGTAATTAAATTGTTCCCCAGAATATTTTCCTAATGTTTAAATAACACAGAAGATGTACGTCCTTTCAGTCTTAATGTTTTCTATGTCCACAAAGGGAAATTGCAGTCTGGGCATTAAGATTATTCTCAGAGTTCTTCTATTGTCTGCACTGTTTTCCTTCTTCCTCTGAACTCCAGCTGTTCAGGGGAAGAAAGAGCTTTCGCCTTCAACTGAGCACATGCACAGTCATAACTCTATACAAATATGACTGTGGATATGTTTGTGTGTTTTACGTGTTGGAGGGAATTTTCTATTTGTTGCCTTAGCCTGAACATTTTCTGTAAGAAGAAGAATATCTTCAGAGGTAATTTTGCGTTGTTTTGCTGAAATGGTGATATACTCCTGCTGTGAGTGTAACAGATGCTGTCCTCTCTTCTCTTCTCTTCTCTCTCACAAACACAAAAAGAAACCAACAGTCATGCACACATCAAAGAAAACAAGCAGGCTGGATTAGACATGTCAGATTAATTGAGAGGTACATCACACAACTATCCTGAACAGTGAGTTTATCAATGCGTTGAGAAAAACTGTCATTGATTTAAAAGTCTAATCCTGATTTGCAATTTAACTCATGATAAGCACAAATAAAAATGCTTCGCTCATTTTTCCTGCTATGCATGCGCTACAGTAAACATAAATAAAAGCAGTCACACTTGCCCATTCCTCCTCGTCGTACTCTTTATGGTGCGGTATGGAGTCTTGGTGCTTCAGTGGCAGAGATCCACCTTCTCCTGCTGTTGTGGTTTGAGACCCTTCCACATTATTACACACCACTGGGCTGTCAGTGACCGCCGTGGCTGGACTGTGGCCTGGACGTCCCTGGGCTGGACTCTGATTGTGGTCACTGCCTTGGTGGATGTGGCCTTGATGCTGGCCTCCCTGCGCAGGGTTTTGCTTTTGGTTCTTGGAAACATACCCGGGCCGAGCTGCGTGCAGTGCTAGTAGTGCACTCTTGACCAATTCATCCTTAAGTGTGTGAACAAATTGTTCTGTCTGTGAGAAAGAAAGAGCAAGAAAGATACAGAGAGTTATTGTGGGACAGAACAGCAAATGAAAATTTAAGTGTTGGGAAAGCACAAGAGACGGAGCAAGTGAGAGACAGAGTATTACTTTGTTGGTGTGAGTAGGTGGAAGAAAATACCGGCTGAAGTGAACCTGGAAGCACGGAACTATTTACAGAGAAAGTGAGAAGAAACAAGGAAAATATACACCCTCCCTCGCCGTAAAGTAGCTGCTCTCCATTACCGCAGGACAGCCAGTGAGCAACAAAAACAGCAACAAACAATTCAATTACTCCTCCTACAGTCTGCAAAGGAGCACGCCTCCTTTGATCTGAAATTCACCAGCTACTGTAAGCTGATGACGATTCCAGTACCAAAGACCCTCACCGCTGCCATGGCAAAAAAAAAAAAAAAAAAAATGATAAGGGCTCTCCAGAGTAATTGAGTTAGCACTGCAATAAGCAATTCTATTACCACAGCAAAATGCGGTCTAAAAACATGAGCCAAGGCCTCCATGAAAAGAAACCTGCGAGGTCATTATATAGTACATATATTTACTACAGAAATACTCTCTTCATGCTCCTGCCTCTCTGTTGTGAACAGAATAGTGAGTGAGCCTGTTGAGACTGCCAGAAGTTGCAGAGACAGCTTAGTCAGCGAAGAAATAGATAACTGTGGAACAGAACCCCAGGCCAGTCATGTCCCAGTACTGGAGAAGCTTTGTGTGGATGTCATCAGCTTTGGGTTCCCAACTTTTTACAGTTTGTGACCCTCTAAAAGGCAGGAGCATTGACATGTAACACTTGTCAACAGAATGAGTGATATTCTCATCAACTCTTCTATTACAGCTCTGTAATAACAGGCTAATAGTGGGGCTTGATATGAAAGAGGAACTGCTTCAGTACCTTTGCAATAGGGATTGAATCAACAAAGTAATAACCAGTAAATAGTCTGGTATTAACAATGGCTATGTTTTGGTCATTTTAGTCTGAAATGTAGGCAGTGAGGTAATAAGGGTCCTGCATCTCCATACTTTGTTTTAGTGCTGCACTGATGGGAAAAGGTCTACCTGAGCCCATTATTATTCTGGTACAGAAGAAAAAAACAGATTGTTTCTTTGCATTTTTTGAACCCAATCCTGATTTGTCTTAGGTGGCACAAAATAACTTGTACTATCCAACCTACCACTTGTTTCCAGGTGATGAATTGAGCCCTGGCATTATAATGAAACACCCCAAAGAAAGAATCAGGTCTGCCTTACTGCACAAGTCTGAAGTTGTTAGCTGTGATTTTTTTGTTATTTTGCTTGTGAATGGGATTTGGGAATGGTAAAATGCAGAAAGTTGAAGTGGAAGAAAATGTCAGCTGAAATAATCAACCATGACAATGACATATTTAATAAGTCCCGAAAATAAGATGATAGTAAAGATAGTAATAATGACATAGTAACCACCACACAGGGTAGGGAAGCAAAATTTACAATGAACATTTAGTTGTTTTTTCTCAGCAGGCACTACGTCAGTTGTTTTGAAACCAAACATATATTGATGTCATAATCATACCTAACACTATTATCCATACCTTTTCAGAAACTTTTGCCCATATGAGTAATCAGGAAAGCAAACGTCAAAGAGTGTGTGATTTGCTGAATGCACTCGTCACACCAAAGGAGATTTCAAAAATAGTTGGAGTGTCCATAAAGACTGTTTATAATAGAAAGAAGAGAATGACTATGAGCAAAACTATTACGAGAAAGTCTGGAAGATACTATTAAAGAAGAATGGGAGAAGTTGTCACCCAAATATTTGAGGAACAGTTGCGCAAGTTTCAGGAAGCATGTGAAGGCAGTTATTGAGAAAGAAGGAGGACACATAGAATAAAACATTTTCTATGATGTAAATTTTCTTGTGGCAAATAAATTCTCATGACTTTCAATAAACTAATTGGTCATACACTGTCTTTCAATCCCTGCCTCAAAATATTGTAAATTTTGCTTCCCCACCCTGTATTAGAATTAGAATATTAATATAGTGACATGAATGGGTTTGTAACCTAATCATAATGGAATATGCATTTAAAGGTTGATGTTTTCACAATATTATAGGATAATATTCATGTACCGTATTTTCCAGACTATAAGCCGCTACTTTTTTCTCACGCTTTGAACCCTACGGCTTATACAACGATGCGGCTCAAGTATAGATTTTTACGGGCTAACGGCCTCCAGGGGGTGCTCTAGCAGGAAGCGCAAAAGCAAGACAGACAGGTGGAAGAGGTGATGCAAAGAGAAGTTTTAAGCTGAACTTGTAACAATCATTTTGCATGTCATGCACAAACCCTCATCATGGAAAATACACGAAGAAATACATATGATGCAGCTTTTAAGTTAAAAGCAATCGATGTGTCTGTCCAAGAAGGAAATAGAGCTGCAGCACCGAAGTGACAATGAGAGACAACGGAAGAGAGACGTAGAAGGTGTGTGATGGAGCCTTTCTGAGATGTTCAACTCAGACACTGAAGAAGACGACTGCAGTGGTTTCAATGTGTAGAAGGAAGTAAGTTGAAGGTAGCAATCAATGACTTTTCTGAGTTTTTTAACCAGTTCCTGCTGTTTTACTGCCGTGTTACAGGCACTGTTTGGAAAAAAGCAGTTAAGATATATAAGTAAATATTTAACCCTTTCAGGCATAGTGGTCCCTACAGTGGACAGTTCTTCTCCAGCTGTTCTCTTGTATATTCATGGGTTTTGTTGTTTTAGTTCCATATCAGCCAACACAGTGGACGCTTCTGCATCATCCCATACACTGCAGTTCACACTATTACCGTAACTTTGCTGTTCTTGATAAACCTGATCTGGAGTAACATGTTTTAGTGTAAATCAATTGTTATTTGTTAGACAAAAAGGTTTTTTTTTTTGTTTTTTTTTTGCATATTATCTCCATGACTTGAGTTATAACTAGCATTAGAATATGTTAAAATGTGAGAAAACATCAGATTAGCAGCATTAAGATGTTTTTATTTCATTGTTTTCATCTCACTTTCTGATATTGGGTTTATGTTTCTTTACTTCAAAAATTAAATGCATGGACATTTTCGTATTTCCATGAGGAAAAAAAACTTGATCGGAATTTTTTTTCATGCCTAAGGAGGAATAAAAACACTCAATAAAAAAAATCTTGACTAATAATAATAATTTGTGCATGAAAGGGTTAAATAATCTTTCTGTTTACCGTCTTTCTGTGTAAATATCTCATGTTACAACGTGGACACCTGTGGCTTATAGTCAGGTGCGGCCTATATATGTACAAATATTTTTTTCTTTTAAAATTTGATGGGTGTGGCTTATATTCAGGTGCACTCTATAGTCCAGAAAATGCGGTAATACCATCAAAAATCACATGAAATTTCTTGTGAGTCAAAATTGTTTTTGCAACAATCTAATACATGACAAATGGTAGATCAAATCACAACGCCTCAGAATAACTTTACTCTTCTTTATTTCCTTCTTTATTTAACACTTTCAGTGCCATGGGCCGATTAAATCGGCTTTACGAAAACAACCTGTAAAGTGCCACGGGCCGATCAGATCGGCTTTGGAGAACACGCCACATTTGTGTACAAACAAACCATCCACCCCCATTTCTTTCTCACATTTCAATGACGTTCTTTCTGTGTCCCCCTTTTGAGACCAAGCAGACGGGAATTTGAGGTCACGCGACCGAATAATATTTTTATATTTTTTTAATGTTTCTTATTCTCCGGTGTTTCATCAGAGGGAGCCCTCCATGCCGGGGGGCGGCTGTGGACTCCGGGGGCTGTAGCACCTTCTCTCACTGGGGTCCGCTCCTTTCTGGTGGGTGGGGGTCCCAGTTGGCCCTCTCCCACTAGTTGGGATGCGGGGCTGTGTTGCTGGTGCCTGGTCGCTGGGGTCGGCGGCTGCATCCTGGTGCGGATGGCTCCCTGAGACAGCGCCTCCTAAATTGATGTTTTACTTTTACTTGTACATTTTTGTTCTGGTCTACCCGTGCTCAGTCAGTCTTCTTAAGTATGTGTGAGCTTGTGGGTTTGCATGTATGTGTGTGTGTGTGTGTGTGTGTGTATGTGTGTGTGTGCGGGTGAGTGGGTGGGTGTGGGTGGGGGGAGGTACTGATTTTTAAACTGATATGTAAAGCACTTTGAGCTACAGTTTTTAATGTATGAAAAGTGCTATATAAATAAAGATTATTATTATTATTATTATGAATTATGCAAATTACGATCAATAATGAATCGGCTGCGTCCGGTGCGTTTTGAATCTAATCAGCAATCGGTCGGATGTTACCGAGCGGTTTCCTGCAGGATTCTTCAAATATTATAAAAATGACGCGAAATACTGAAAAACGGCCAAATTCTGTGGCACTTTTAAGGCTTATTAGCCCCTTAACTGTCTGGCACTTAAAGAGTTAAGGATCCCCATTAGTCTCTACCCCAGTAGAGGCTATTCTTCTTAGGGTCCATTCCCAATATAAAAGTATTACAATTTATACATTTACAAAACACATAGTTACATTAATTTAGCATTGTTTCATTACTGATTACAGATTTCTTAAGATTTGTTTTAAAAACAACATGGTTACTTATTAACGTCATTTCTGGAGGTAACATATTCCAGCATGAGATGGCTTGGTATATAAATGTGTTTCTGAGTGCATTAGTTCTTGGCAAAATAAAAGTAGCATTAGAGGCTGGTCTTGTGTTCAGCCCATGTCTATTACAGGTAAGTCTGAGTGCTTTAAGGAAATGCTGGAGAGTTTTTTTTTTTTTTTAAACACATATCTTCATTAAGGTTTTCAAACATTACAAATATATTCTGACATGAAAAATGATAATATTGTGTGGGTCTCCCTTGAACATAAATCCCCAGAAGACCACCTCTGAATTTTGAAACAGCTGTGAAAGTAAATGACATAAAATAATAGTTGATAGACAATATAAGTAATATATAAGTAATACTGACTTGAGTACTTCTCAACATCCATTTTTTAAAATATCTGATACATACATAATCAAATATCATTTAACACAAAAAAAGGGGTATGATCTCACTTTATAAGTTATGATGATGAAATATCAGGTCTTGATAGTAAAAATTTTAGAAATAAATTCCTTATCTTGTGGAAGATATGAGTTTTCCATTTAATTATGTATGTGAGCCTTTCAATAGCTATGCAGGATGACAGTTCAGCAATCCATGAATTCAACGATGGACAACCAACACTTTTCCAATGTCTAGCTATACGACGCTTTGCATGTATTAGACAGAGGTTCCCCAGCCTACTTTCATGAGTTCTAAGTGCTAAAGTTTCTGGAATAAAACTTAGATTACAGATCTCCGGGCACATTGGGATTTCTTTGACTATAATATTGGAAATTGTGTTAATTATCCTTCTCCAAAATTCTTGCATACGTTCACATTTCCAAATACAGGGATACAAGGTACCTCTCTCGGTTCCACATTTTATACAGGTGTCTGGGATACTGGGGTCGAATTTGTGAAGTTTTTCAGGAGTTATATAGATTCTCATAAGCCAGTTATATTGAAGCTGGAGAGGTTTTGCTGCTTATTCTAGTGCTGATCACTCAGCTTTCCCAGGCAGTCATGTCTCGCATTGACAACTCTGACCTCCAAACATCTGTCCGATCGTTTATCTGCCTAAAATCCTTGACCGTATCAGAGACCCCAGTCCACCAGCTGGCTTTAGTCAGGTCTAAACTCCTGCACAGTACGGTATATTCAAGATTTGGCCTGTTTCTACTTCTTTTCTGATTTCTACTTATTGAACTTAGTTCCCATCGGTGAACATGTCACTACTATTACATTAAGCACTTTTGATAAATGTGACAGTGAGGACATCGAACATGCAGAAACTGCTGACTTGCTTTAAAAGAGATCTTCCACAGATGCAGTTACAGTGCAGTGAGTTTCAGTCATTACACAATAAAATGCCTCATCTGTATAAGTAACTTTTCTTGATTTAAAGTATATAAAGACTTTCATCCAGATTGAAAAGACTATCTGATAAATGTTTGAGGAAAGAAAGCAAATGAAGACTACACTTAAAACACCATTGTATTTAATTCATATCCATTTTAATTGCCTTGCAGGGATCCAAATGAGTTCCATTACTGTAAGTCAATGATGTGAGAGTCGCAGTCTATGGATAAGACGACACGAGTAATTGCCTGAGAACAGGCATTTCAGCTGAAACACTATTATGTGATGCACATTATCTCATACAGAGAAGTAAACACTCTTTCAAAGATGAAACTGTCTAAATATTAAAAATGAATGTGGTTCTGTAACAAAAACACTTTAAAAGAAAAAATTCTACATGTAAATTCAAATTGAACTCTACTTATCTGACCTCAATGTTAATTTACAATCTGGGAGAGCATGTATTATTCATTATCCTTCCTGCGATGAGTGAACAAAGCCATACACTATACTTAAAACAATCTGGTCTATATTTGCACTTCTTAACCACAGGGTCATAGAGTTAATGTATTTGACTAAACTCCTGCTCACTGTGCCATGACTTTGCTTTTCTTTCAAATAATTGAAGGATTTTTGTTGTGAAACAGTGGCATTATAATATCACATTCTTCCAATACAAATCTATTCTTGAATGAGGCACCTCCACCTGTTCAAAGCACTCGCTCTTCCACAGCCTACCTGTTTTAAAGATCTGAGATGTTCAAAATCCTGTGGGAGAAATTCTGTTGCTAGTCTTTTTTCAGTATATCTGTTGTGTGTGAACTTGACTGTGCAGAAGTGCAAGACAGAAAATGCCTCTGCGGACTCCAGCTGAGAAAAATAAGTTATGTTTGATTTATTAAAAAAAAAAAGACAGGAAAGTGTAGAAATCTATTCACCATGAGTGGTTTGGAATTATTTTACCCTAAAGGATGAGGGGATTTTGGCTGAGTTAAAAATGCAACTTCACTTGAGAGGAGGTGAGAGAGGACTGAAATGTGAGAGCTGGTCTGATTCCACCGGCACTTGGCTACGAGCATACACAACCACTATTGTGTGTATGACCTCTCTATACCATATAATTTAACATAATTATACATAGATGATCAAGCTCAGCTCTCCCAGGTGATAGTTAAAGTGGAGAGATGAAAAAAAATTTTTTTTTCAAGCACACGGCTGGAGGGACTGGAGATGCAGCGCAATTGTCTTTTCACTGTGATTATCATCACAACGAAATTATCATCAACAGTATAATCATCATACACAAGGAGATGCAACAGTGTATGTGCTGTGTCTATTACCAATCCACTACCGTCCAGAAACTGTGGAGTGAAGCATTGAAATAGGCCTCAATTCAATCAGCCTGATCCGAGAAGGAAAAAGTCTGAGGCAGTGAGTGCTTGATGAAAAAGGTTCTTTTGTGTTTTGTTTTTTCTAAGGCATCTCATCCTCCAGATCCTCTGAAGGTGTAAGTCACTGTGCCTATTGAAGAAACTTCACACATGCTTCCTCAGAAATGCAACTTTTTTTATGATAGAAATATCTGTTTGATCACGTGTGTATATAGTAGGTATTAAAGGTGTGGAGAAACATACGAAGAGATGCATATATGTGAAAAACAACGGGCCATGATTCTCTGCTTACACCCAAATATCTGATGTGACGGATATATATATATATATATATATATATATATATATATATATATATATATATATATATATATATATATATATATATATATATAAAGTTATTTATTTATTTATTTTTTCACACACACTACCAGTCAAAAGTTTGGACTCACCTGGTTTGTCTTTATTTTTATGACTATTTATATTATAGATTCTCACTGAAGGCATCAAAACTATGAATGAACACATATGGAATTATATAGTTTAAAAAAAGTGTGACACAACTCAAAACATGTTTTATATTTCAGATTCTTCAAAATAGCCACCCTTTGCTTTTATTACCGCTTTTCACATTCTTGGTATTCTCTCGATGAGCTTCATGAAGTAGTCTCATGAAATGTTTTCCAACCATCTGGAAGGAGTTCCCAGTGATGCTGAGCACTTGTTGGTCATCTGCGGTCCATCTCATGTCATTTAAATGAGAAGGTGAGTCCAAACTTTTGACTGGTAGTGTGTGTGTGTGTGTGTGTATGTAAAATTATTAGACCATCTTTTCGTCTTTTTTTTTTGTTTTTTAATGTTATATACCTCTTGTGAAGCTTATTGAGTCTGCCTTGTGCATGAAATGTGCTCTACAAATAAAGTTGAATTGAACTGAATCAAAAGTCGTCATACCAATGGTTATGCCAATGGAATGCCTAAAAGCACTGTTTTTGGCAGTACAATGCCAAAGCTATTGATGGAAGAACTGAAGTGATTTGGTTATTATCAATACAACATGGAAAATAGCTAGATATCAGCTCTGAAATCAAACTCTTATGAGCTACTTTTGTTGTTATCATTATATTTGTCCAAACAAATGTACCTTTAGTTGTACCAGGCATTAAAATGAACATGGTCTCTCTCTCTCTCTCTCACTCCCTGTATATGTGTGTGTGTGTGTATATATATATATATGTGTGTGTGTGTGTGTGTGTACAGTCGCAGAAAAAAATTATTAGACCACCCTTGTTTTCTTCAGTTTCTTGGTACTGTTAGATTTAGGACATATCTCACCCCTGCACATATACCCACACAAACAAACAGAGCTTGAGCTTTTAATCAGAGCCGTCCTGCTTGTGCTGACCAGGCCAGGGGTTTACTTGGCCGATGTCTGCGTGTCTAAACAAGGATGAGAGGAAGTGGGGACAGAGCGAATGTACCAATTACAGAGGCTGATTGGTCTCTATTCCACTGTGGCAAAAACAATCCCTCCCACAACAGATTGCAATCTGACAGCACCAGATGTAATTCATTAATTACACTGATAAAAACAGCTCAACTCCATAAACCTCCATGCTGCTGCTCACTTTTGTTAGTTTGGCGTTTTTATGATGAGTTATGGATTTTTCCTGAGGTTGTCTGTTCAGTGTGTGCATGCATAACTGTTGAAGTGTTTGCTGTTTATGAGGTTTTTTTTTTAAAAGTTATTTTAAAGAAATTACTAAGAAAAAGTAGTAGTTGTAATTGATTTTTACCACAGCTGGAAGCAAAACACTGTTATTGGCAGAGGTGGCAAAAGTACATCCCTTCTTTGCTTAAGTAGAAGAATAGAACAGTGCCAGTAAAGTAAATACTCCAGAACAATACAGACATACGAACATTGTACTTCAGAGGAATAATTAAGTATATGCACTTCACCAATTCAGATACCTGTTCAATGATCAAGGATTTAAAACATTTAGCCAAAAATACACAAAGAATGGATTGTCTCCACTGAATGTGCAGCGTTTGCACCCACAATCTGCTCCATTTTAAGGGCCTATTTACAAAAGATTTGGGGCTAATGATATGCTGGCACAAATGTGCTCATAAAGTTTTGCAACTGAGTGAAATTTGTCTTTGTTTTGTGTCTGAGTTTCTAGTGTTTCAGGTGTTTCTCTGCATTTCAGCACACACATTAGTCTATAATGAAAACTGCAGATACGGCAAAAAACCCTCACGTTGTGTGTCTTTCCTGAGCACAGACATGTACACACAGAACTCCACAAACCATCTTTCATGCTTCTATAGTATTCCACATCTATAACACAATCTACGGAAACGTCCATCTGAATAGACTCATTCTAATTTACTTCATGTAGTTCAGGCACATCTGAAACATGTTTGATTAACATCTAACTCTTAACATAGTGTTATGCGTCACAAAATATTTCTGGGATGTTGCAAAAATATTAGTACTGCCTTTGTATTTGGTTAATTCAATCTCATTCAAGACTCACAAACTTGAAGACTTGGAGAAACAGAGAGATACAAAGAGAGACAGTGAGTTGGAGGTACGTTTGTAGCTAACACCAGCTTTCAGAAACAGGTATTTGCACCAGCAACAGTGCATGTGCTAAATCTTAAAAAGATGCGCATTTCATGTCGTGGAGTGGTTTTGTGGAATAGAATGGACCTAAATATCAAACAGTGTGAAAACATGGCAAGATTTAAAAAGACATATAAAAACCTTATTTTTC
Source organism: Sphaeramia orbicularis (assembly GCF_902148855.1). Taxonomy (NCBI): domain Eukaryota; kingdom Metazoa; phylum Chordata; class Actinopteri; order Kurtiformes; family Apogonidae; genus Sphaeramia; species Sphaeramia orbicularis. Next base: position 49,096,610 of record NC_043957.1, read on the forward strand.
ATAGATATAGTGGCAGTGAATGTGAGTACAACAGTAATGGTTGTAATACTACTACTACTACTACTACTAATAATAATAATAATAATAACTTTATTTGTATAGCACCTTTAAAAACAAAGTTTACAAAGTGCTTTGACAGAGGGCACAACAGCAGGATACACGAAGCAAGTAAAAACACTAAAACAGAAGCAACACAATTAGAGAGATCTATGAACAAATTAATAATCAAACAGGGTCAAATTTAAAAATTAAAATTAGAAATTAAAAATTAAAAAGGGACAGACATGACATAAAAGCAAGTCTATAAAAATGTGTTTTAAGAAGTGATTTAAAAGATGTTACTGATTCCGCAAGCCTTATCTCCTTGGGCAGGCCGTTCCAAAGTCGAGGGGCCCTGATGGAAAATGCCACCTTTCGATTTAAGCCTTGACTTTGGAACATACCATCAACAGGTTGTTGATAGTATGTAATCATTTGTTCTCTTTTTGGTAATTTAGAGACTGATTTTTTCTTTGTTATGGACTGTATCCATTGGCTGATTGGCTGGTCAGGTAGAATTGGGGTGGGACAATGTGGGCTCGACTTCCTCCTATTCCTTTTCAGACATTGAGTGTTGTTGAAGAGTCACAGTGAAATTGTTATACATTTGTGTGATATTGGTTTTCATTTTTGGTTTATTCATTTCCATATATTGGAGTGTCCTGTTGGATCTGGAATTTCTTGTGCCTATTAAAGTTTGAAATAAAGTCTATCTATATGTGTAATACTGCTATGAAATGGACGGAGTTTATTCTTGATATGTATAACATTTTTGCGTTTTGGATAGGATTTTTTAGAATTTATTTTGACGTGTAAGATTTGTTAAGTTACTTTAAGGAACTGACATGGGACTTTGTGATGAGTAGAGGGTAAGGGGGTGGGAGTATGTAAGTTGTACTTCATCCCGCTCCTTTTCAAAAATTTTTTTCCCCCTTTCTTTCTTGTTTTTTTTTTTTTTTTGATATTTGAAATTAAAAAAAAATAAATAAATAAATAAAATGAACAAATCATTTTCACTGGTTGTTGGGCTGATTTTGTACCAAATGCATGAATATTTCCTAAGTTACATCTATGTAAATGACACAGGTGCAACATTGATGCTATCTGCTTGGCAATACAGTTTGCAGTGAATTCCACCCTTTGTGGATCCCTTGTGAATTACATACTATGTTTTTGTTTCATCTGCATTGATTTAGCACCTGTAAAAATCATGCAATCCTTTTGTGGAGGTAGGTGTTCATAATGCAGGTTAAGCTAATGCATCTACTTGAAGAAATCTCAGACTGCTTCTTCACCAGGAGGGACTTTTTTACAGGCTTAAAGGCAGAACACAGACTAGGGCTGCATGATATTGGAAAAAACTGACACTGCAATTTTTTTTAACCCTGCGATATATATTGCGATATGAAAAACTACTCAGGAGGATATAATACCTGTGTGGTGAGGATGTAAATGGTCAAACTACTTAGTTGTCTTTCTTCTTGCTGTGGCGACAGGTGGAAGGCACTGTCGACACAGAACACGTGTTTCAGTTTCATCCTTCTTGTAGCCGAAATAATTCCAGATAACTGACGTTGCTTTTCTTTTTGGCACCAGGTCTTAGTTTTCAGTAATTTTCACTTGTTCGTTGCTCTTTTTTCAATATTGTTACCAGCGACTGACTCCATGTGCAGGGGCGTGGTCTGCTTTGGCAAACTGATTAAGAACAATTGTGATTGGTAGATGGCTGTGCGCAGTGTGTGTCAGGTACCCAGGTTTAAATTAGATGAGAACACATTGAGTTCTTTTGCCTCCTACATTGCAGGACTTTGCAATGGGACTATTGCACACACGAACACTGCAATGATTAGGAATGGGAATCATTAAGAATTTAACGATTCCAATTCCATTATCGATATTGCTTATCGATCCGATTCCTTATCGATTCTCTTATCGATTCTCATTGGATGAAAGAATAAAAGAGTACAAACAGGTGTGTTTGCATTAACTGTCTTTTATATTTCCATCTCTGCACAGAAAATATACCATATACAGTATGTACAAATAATAATAACAAATGACACCGGGCTGGTTCGGGGGTGTGGGGTGGGGGGGGGGGGTGTACAGTGAAAGTGAAACTTAAGACGCTTTACTAATTCATCTATTGCTGCATTTCTACTTCGTGGAACCGGTTCTACTCAGCTCGGCTTGTCTCCCGTTGTTGTGCACCTCATTTCCTTTCCCTTCTTTCCTTCGGAAACTTGTATTTGAGGAGTTACAACGTTTGTTGCCCACACCGGAACCGGCCCGGCGTTCACTCTACCGCTACATTCACAAGCGCCGCTAAGTAGAGTATCAAATACGTGACATTCCTGTAAATGATTCACATGCTGTGGACAAATGTTTGAGGATACTGGAGGGATTCCACCCTTTTGAAGACATGGAAGCTTTGACAGTGTTCCAAGTAAAGTGGACCTGGTGTCGTCTTTTTAGACCGTTTCTGCCTCAACGCCATGTTGGCCACGTTCTGACCAAAACAATGCAGCGTACGTGTGACGTCATTGTGCATGCACAACGAAGGCGGAATCGATAAGCAGAATCATTAAGCAGGCAGGCAAACGACTCCAAGGAATCGAGCTACTGGGAACCAGTTCTCAAAAAGAACCAGTTCTCAATTCCCATCCCTAGCGATGATGAGGCTCAAACGATATACTGTGCAGCTCTAACACAGAGCAAATAATTCAGTTGCTTTTTGAGGAACTTGGGTTTAAATGAACTTATCACCACAGTTTAAGGTTAATCCAAAAGACTTTTCTGGTTGAGTTATTACCTGTTTGGTGATAAGCCTGATAATAAAGAGGTGTTTTGTGTATCACATAAGCTTGAGGCTAAGTGGAATAAAGGCGGTAGTGAAGATAGGGGTGGGGAGGGATTGAGGCAGCCTCACCTTGTCTGAGAGGTTCTTCAGTGCATCTCTTAGTCCTGGGGAGGAGTGCTCCTGGGCAGCCTGGAGGAGCTGGTCGGCTAAGCTTGTGATGAGGGGCTGAAGGAGACTCATGGTGCTGAGTACCTCCTGAGCTTTGGCTGTGTGCTCTGGGGAGTAGTAGATACACTGGTAGGCAGTGCTGAAGCTGTGGGGAGAAAAAAAACAATTAGATTTGACAGATCGGACGGCAACTGCTTTGTCATGAACTGGATGTTTCAGTCTATTGTACATATAAAAATGAACCCGAATCTAATTTGAAAAGATCTCAGCTACATGTGCTTGTTATGAAAATGCAGCAGCACACACAGGGCTTTAAAGTACTGCTGGTATTCATTATGCACATCAGCTATTGTTGTTCACAAAGAGAGGCAGACGAAGAAAAGTCAGTATTTAATAACAAATGAGGCACTGTGCAAATTGTACTGACTGACCAGTTCCTCCTGCTATCCCATATCAACAGTGGAAAATAAAAAATGCATCCAAATAAACCTACATACACAGCTCATAAACAATGGGTTTTGTGTTTAAAGACGAATGTAAATGCTGAAAGAAATTTAATGAACTCCACTGCAACAGTAGTATACATTCAGGCACTATTATGCATATCTTCTCCAACGATTGTTATTGTAAAATTCCAATATAGCACTGTCATTAAAAAAATACAAAGAGCCATATTTAATTACAACACAAATCTTCACTCTGGATTTATCTGTGACACATATTGGTTATAGCAGTTCTCAAATCTACCCACCTGCATAACACTTAAGTAATAAGTAATAGCCTGAACATCCTGCTGTGAATAATAGGAACACACTGTTCTAGTTTACCGTAACTAGTAAATTCCCTCACAGCTCAGGAGTAAATTGATCTCACAATGGTAAAATTACATTCAATGAGTCTCATGAGTCAGAGAACCAAAAACTATGGATTTTTGATACTCTTTGTGAAAATTATTTGTTGAGAATCAGGTAAAATCAAATTGTTCAGTTAAGGGATTTACTGACTCATAAAACTGTTCTAATTTTCTGAGGTAATCCATTACTGTGCTGCTGCTTTTGATGCATTAAAATGTACAGCAGCAATGCTTTCCAGGTTCCCAGCATGAACTGTCAAATTGCATCGGCAGTCCAGTGTCAACCCATTTTCACTTTATGAATAATTAATTCCTTCTTCATTTCTACAGAGCTATTTAATCTCAGACAAAAACACCTTTTGTCAGTTCCTAGATTCAGGGCAAATCACTCCAATCAAACATTCTCTCCGGCTAAAGTTCCAGCGACTTTCAATGAGTTTCCGCTGACTTCCTGCCATCAGATGTAGTGTGGAGGAATGCAGTCATTTGCAACCCTCCCAGCTAGTTTAGAGTCAGCTCTGCAAGCCTCCATGTAGGCCAGACCCCAGAGCCACATCCTAAGGCATAATTGACATGAGAGAGAATGAGCACAGAAGAGAGAGGAATATACAAAGGGCTGGTATAATACAGTAGTCTCTGCAGTGAAGGAAAAGCATGTTTTTATTCTCGGAAGCATGTACCTGATGTATCAGTAAGTGCAAAAATCTAATGGCCTTATGAAATTAAGACATAGTAGGTACCAGGCACTTATTGCATCTTTGACTGGCTAACTTGGCCTTGTCATTAAAGCTAATGAGACCCCTGGAGGACAACCACCCACATGCTTAAAGCTAATCAAACGAATCACAAAGCGATGGGGGGACACACACAGAGCTAACAGCGGGAAATACCCACACACAAAATGCCTCCATTTCTGGTTTCAAACTAGTGTAACCCATCTCCTTTTAACCTCACTGTGCCTTCAATTCTCAGATTTCAAATGAGGAGACATCCAAGGCTCAATAATCTGCTGCAACAAAGCAAAGTCTGTAAAACCCTTTCATCCCCTAAGAGGTTAACATTCATCTTACTATTTTATACAGAAATAAAGAGAAAAAAAACACTCCTACATGACTACAACAATTGAGATACTGGTGGAAAAAGGCAAAGGAGAAGCTGTTGGAGGAGGACAATTGCTTCTGCGACTCAGATTCAATAACGGCCCTGTTGACTCATAAGTACAAATCCAATCCCATTAGGGAGCCTATGCAGGCAATAATGAATGTTGGGACCTGCCACCTGATGCTAGAGGACAGAATTGATCTCCTCTAAGGCTGGCGAAGGAAGGGAACTTTAATTGCCTCATCAGCATTGCTGTCAGTCCAACTAGTCCAACCAAGACACCAAAACTGTGCAATGAGAAAAAAAAAATCTGTGAATGCAAACATGATGAAGCCTTTCTATCTCTGTGTCTTTGTGCCAAGTATCATAGTACCATAGTAATACCCAAAAACCCATAAAAAACCCACCAAACCATCATGATGCAGGTAGAACACAGTGGAAAAACCCAAGAAAATGCACCGAACAGTAGATTCTATTCCAATACATCCCTTCAACAAATACCAGCGTTTATGAAGCTTTTGTTGTGAAAGTGTCAGAGGGATGTTGATTTAACTCCATGGCAAAGTTGCTTTTAGTGTCATTGCATTGCATGATATATGAATGGATAAAAATAGGAGTAGAAAATCCTCCCACCTGTCTTTGTCTTGGGTTGACAGGATCTAGCCTCAAGCTGACTCACAGCACACCTGAACACATAAAAGGCCTCGTTCTGCCCAAATCCTTTACTTTTGTTTAAAGGAGCTCCCACAACACCTTGCTATTTCTGTCAGAAGATATTTTTCATCTTAAAAATCTGGATGCATCACTTTTTATTCCAAGCAGGTGCATTAAACCAGTCCATTTGGAATGTAAGGATACTGAGTATTTTTCAATTATTTTGCAGCATTTAATAATCTCTAATCATGCTCAGTGTACAGGTATTTATGTTCCCGACATGTTTTGCTTTTATTGTGCATCGCAGTAGAAAATATACATGTTCATTGAAATTCAAAATATGAGTTTGAGCCATTTGTCCACCAAACACAGTATGTAAACTTTTAAGTGTGCATGCAACCCATGAATATTTATGTGTATATCTAAAGACTCCAGAGACTCATTACGTATATACAACATCAGCAGCACTCACATGGACTATATTTAAACAGAAAAAAAAACCACATAGAACAAAACATATGAAAGACTATCAAGTAAAGCCAAGTAATCAAGTAGTCTATGTGTGACAGGTTAAAATGCCTTATTTTTTTGTAGGTTAAAAAGCGCATTATTCCTTTGAAACGTTCTCCATGGGTCATTAAGAAGTCTATTTGTTCTCACGTATTATTATAGCTTTATATATATTGGTATTGAAGTACACGGGTATACTTACATTTATATGTAATTAACCCTCCGGTATCCCGTCCAGCAAGGCCCTTACTGAGCACCAAGTGTGCCTTTTTGGCACACTTGTGGAATAATGTCAAAAAAATTTTCATACAGTTTGTTTTTAATTCTTTTACACTTTTTTCTATTTCATCAACTTGAGCCATAAATAAAAATACCAAATACTCAATAATTGTCACATTTTTTAACCCTTTAAATACCGTGTTTGTAATGTAAACAAACCAATTTTTTTTGGATGCAAAAAACACAAACAATTTTTTTTTTTTTCCATATACTACATAAAAAGTGGATCACATATTATTTGATTTTTGCAGCCTGGCATATGTCAATGATGAACTCCAACATTGCTTAATTTGCATGATTATTTTTGGCGCTAGGTCAAATGTTCAAAAATACTAGCATCTGTCACCAAGTGTGCGTAGAATGCACACCTATAAATCAAACTATTAAATATTATATATTGATTCATTTTTCTGCTCTAATTTGATTTTATTTTTGTAAATCAAGGTCAGCCCTAATCATACATATCAAATGGAAGAAATAGTGCGTTTTTGGCACACTTGGGAGACAGATGCTAGTCTTGTAATTTTCTTTTCTTTACAATGTGCAAATTTTAGTTGGTGGCCAGAATTTTAAAGATCATGCAAAAATGAACAACTTTTGAATTCTAACCTTATTTAAATTGTGAAAAATAATATGAAGTTTTTTAAAACGAAGTGCAAAGTGTGCATAAAAGGCATACTTGGATACCGGAGGGTTAATGAGGGAAAATACAGGTTTATACAAATTTAATATTACATTTAAAATGGTTGTTATCAAAATCATTACATATTTTGTTTACAAAGCTAAAGCATTTACAAAGGTTTTATTTAAAACAAGCAATGCCCTGCTTTGTTTGATGTTTCACGTCTGCTTGATCGATACTGTCTCAGAGGAAGCTGTTGTACACATGTGCATTGTTGAGATCATTCTTGTAATGGCTGTCATTGAATAAACTACGGATGAGCGAGGACATGTAGATAGTTTGTGGTCTTTTCAAAAACTCACACAATGCAGCCATCTCCCTCAAACATCCAGGCAGAGAGCACAACATATGCACAAATGATGAACCTGTTATAGTTAAGACCAATACCACAGCCACAAACAGATACAATAACCACTGACAGGTATGCAGACTTACAATGGCATGAGCAAACATGTCTAAATTCCAGCATGATGTCAAATGTCAATTATGTGTGCCAAAGAAAAACAAACAAACAAACAAAAAAAAACAGTTGCACAGCCTATGAAAAGCAAAATTAGCAGCAGAGATGGAAACTGTGACATCCTCAAGATTCATAAAGTAGAGCAGGTGACATTAAGGTCATCTGTCCAAGGGCCAGAATTTTTCAAAGCAGGCACATTTTTCACTTCCTTGAAGTTTTAATGTTATTTTTATTAGTCTATATCAGTGAGGACAGACTCATAAAAGATATGAGAAGCTCAAGATGATAGATAAGTAGACCCCGAACCAAAGAGACAGTTCACTGGGTAAAATTATGCTAATAATAACCTGACAGATGGATTTATAATCGCTATAGAAGCCACAGATTGAAGACATTTGCTGTTGTTAAATCATTCTTAATAAAAGTATTGTATCGCAATTGTTTCATATAGGAAGAAAAAAATGCTTTATATCCTAAATACTGGAACATGTTTCTTCCTTCTCACATTTTCTGGAAGAGAAGTTTTTATGCAATATACTGTCTAAATTACAGCCCGACCGACTACAACTTCCCATGTGGATTAAGGACTAAATGAGCATGTGCAGAATGAATTAGGTGAGTCCTAACTTGTTCTTGATTGGAGCAATTGCAAGTGTTACAACTGACCTGTGTTACAACTATCCCTGGTCTCCCCTATTGCACTTTTCCCTGAAAGGCAGTTTTGAACAAACAACAAAAATCAAGTCACAGTTCTGTCAGTTCACATTCTGCATAAAAATAACAAAAAAAAAATTCCACATTAAGTGCAACATTAACAAGAGATTGAAGATTGAAGACATTTGCTGCTGTTAAATCATTCTTAATAAAAGTATTGTATCGCAATTGTTTCATGGGTTGCTTAAATATAGGAAGAAAAAAATGCTTTATATTCTAAATAGTGGAACATGTTTCTTCCTTCTCACAGTTTCAGTTTCAAAGAGAAGCTTTAATGCAATATACTGTCTAAACTAGAGCCCAACTGATATGGGATTTTTGGGGCCAATACCAATATTGGGGGCTAAAAAAAGCCGATATCCGATATATTGGATATATATACAGGGTGGGGAAGCAAAATTTACAATATTTTGAGGCAGGGATTGAAAGACAGTGTATGACCAATTAGTTTATTGAAAGTCATGAGAATTTAAATCTTCAAATCATATTTTACTGCATTTCTAACGGTCTTGTTGTCTACCTCAAGTTCAGTTGCCATTTTTCTCATGGATTTGGTTGGATCCTTTAGGATTTTGGATTTGAGAGCTTTAATAAAAGCTTTGGTATGTTTTTTGTTGCTTCCTCCACTTCCAGACTTTCTCATAATCGTTTTGCTCATAGTCATTCTCTTCTTTACATTATAAATAGTCTTTATGGACACTCCAGCTATTTTTGAAATCTCCTTTGGTGTGACGAGTGCATTCAGCAAATCACACACTCTTTGACGTTTGCTTTCCTGATTACTCATATGGGCAAAAGTTTCTGAAAAGGTATGGATAATAGTGTTAGGTATGATTATGACATCAATATATGTTTGGTTTCAAAACAATTGACGTAGTGCCTGCTGAGAAAAAACAACTAAATGTTCATTGTAAATTTTGCTTCCCCACCCTGTATATTGGCCGATATGAAATAAGAACATTGGTATACGCAGGACATCATTCTTATATTACATAATGGTGGACATTTGAATTAACAGTTGCATCTTCATTCATCTCACAAAGATAATGTACACAACTTTCAAACGCTGTATAATAGTCTTACATTAGATTAGTGTGTGTGACCTGTGGGGAACCGCGGGTTGTAGATGTGGTAGTTTTTATGCTGGGGAGAGCAGACATTTGGGAAAAGATGCCAGTCTATATTTTATAAGTAGTGACATAAAAATTGTTTGGTAAATAATTTTTTAAAGTGTAAAAGACAGTTAATATACAGTATTAATACCCTGCAGAATGAACTTGTGAGGCATACAGGAAGTGCACGAACAGGGGTGGGAGCTGAATAGTTTGTAAGATGGAGGGTAGGGTAGCGGTCCGTGATTGTTCAAGTGAAAGTGAACACGCTTTACTATTCCTTTAACTCTCCGGGCAGCACACACGCACACACACACACACACACACACACACACACACACACACACACACACACACACACAAACAGGAGAACAGCCACAGAATCTCCACGCAACAAAAAAGTTAATTCATCGGTTACATATTGACTGATGTTGATTAATCTGCGATATGCTATAATTGGCCTGATTAATCGGTGGGCCAATTAATCGGTTGGGCTCTAGTCTAAACGTATAATTATGTTTGGAAAAAGGCATCTTCTGGGTTTCATGGCTAATCTGTACTGCACTTGCAACTTTCTGTTTTCTGTGAGAACATACAGTGTTCCTATAGGAGAACCCCCTTCCTGACCGTAAAATGACAGGAGAACTTCACTGTGGAGAGAGCAATGCTGTAGGAAAGGTTTGCAGCAGGACGTTAATACACTCAGTCATAATGTATGATAATGAATTCTTCTTATATCACCTCATTTCCATGTTTGCCACATGCCTCCAGCCATAAAAATACAGAGGGTGTACTGCCACTCCCTCTGCACAGCATGCACAAAGTACCTGCTCTGCTCCGCACGCAAACTTTGATTCATGAAATTACCATCCTTCATTGTCCTGTATTTAAAGTCTGAAACGGGCAAACACTGGGTCTCCAGATGAAAGGACCCACCCATGTGCTCAGACTTTTTAAGCGGTACCTAAGTAGAACACCGCTTCACCAGGTAAACTCGTGTGGAGGTGGAGACTCCAGCCAACTGGGAGATAGGACTAAAATTAGCAGCGTGTCCAGGATAAACTTCCTCCTTGGTTTTCCTAAATGATCAATAGGAATTGGTAATAACAGTAATGAGAGGGAGAAAACCACTGGGCCCGGCGGCCTAATTAAGCAAGCATCTCCGGCACATGGCTAATTAATAGTGGAGAGGAAATTAATGAGAGCTTGTGGCCTGCTGCTGACAGCCAGCAGGAGTAAAATGCAGCTACGTCAGCAGAGTGCCCCGCAGCACTCCAGGTGACTGCCAAAGCCTCCTTCATCATTTAGACAGCACACTCTAATCATAGTTCTTAGACCAGGCCACTGCCACGTAGACACTGCGAAAATATACAGACTGTTACAAATACACGCCAGAAGATCTGATCCCTAACCACATTCTTTTAACTACCAATCTCCATCTGTCACTGAATCCTGAATCTTCCACCGGGCACAGATCTCCCATCAGCTCTCAGTATAACAGCCAAAGTGTTCCTCAATGAATCAGGCACAAGCTTGAAACTCTGATCTGAGACCAGATAAGCCTCAAGGCAACTGCCAGCGTCTCCCTCCATCACCCAGAGAACCTGGAGCCGGCTGACTCCAGAGCAGGCAAAGAAACTAACAAGCTGCTCTCCATCAGTATGAAGTCCCAGCTACTGCCAAAGTCCTGTCTCTCAACACACAGTAATCCTGGGAGGAAGTTATTTTGTTGGACAGCACGCTGGTCGTCACATTAAATCTGAACATTAGCCCCAAGAGACGCCATTAAGTGTGTGCGATGTCATTTCAACCGCTCACTGTGTCCCAGAAATGTGTCATTCTCCAGTTCTACTTGACCACCAGGCCTGGCGAGATGACAGTACTTCCTGTCTGTTACGGTAGCTGGATTTCAGAGACATGTTTCAGAGGAGCACAGCCTCTGCACTGCCTGTACACTGACCCTCCAAAAAGGGGTCAGTCTCTGCTGAAATATGACCTGTACACAAGTTCAAAACACAGCATTACACCTACTCCCAACATGTGCAACTGGACACATCAGGGCTGTCAAGAGAATGTCAGTTTAGTTGGTGGTTTACTGTCACACAGATATCTATGATTAACAGTTTAATTGCATTTTATGGCCCTGGCTAAAGTGAGATGTAAAGGAGCACAAATACTTTGCTACTGAATTTAAATAGAATATCTGTACGTGTCTTGAGTATTTATTTTTCCAACATATTTTAACGTTTCCTCCTTACACAAACACGTACATTTGTACTTTCTATACTTCACACATTCAAAACAGGCTTATTACTTAATCTGTAATGATTACACTGGGTTACAAAAAAATGTTTTTTGCAAGTTGTCTAGGTTTTTTCAACTGAATTAGGACCATTTGGCACCACGAAATCCAAAAATGACATCTGTTTTTCTCAATCAGGTCAGGTTTTTTTGCTAATTTGATTTTGAAAAATTTGATCTTCTCACAAAATATAATAATTAATACCAAAATAAGATTGGTAAGCACACTTTATGAAACTTGTGACTTGATTCCTGTTAGGTACAATGGTGTATTCACCGTAGATGCAGCAGAATATGTCAGGCTTATTTTTGCAAGATCTTCTAGTCGAAGCCATTTCATTCACCTGTAATATTAAAAAAACCATTAATCATAAATTGGCAAAAGTAAAATCTTCAGAACTCGTTTATTGCAAGAAATATGAAAGAATTTTGTATCATATGATGTGAAAATACCCATAAATTTAAGCAAAAATGTTAAAAAGCCAATATGTAGCATAGTTCAGAAAGTTGACCTGATTAAGCAAAATTAATGTGATTTTTGGATTCAGCACACCAAAATTATCCTAAATCAGCTCAAAAAACTTAAACAATAAATTTGTTGTTGACCAGTGTTATTTTTATTTGCGTTGCCACTCCAACATCACAAATGACTCCAGCCTGGATGAAAATTAGGTAAAACAGACAAAAAAGACAAGAAAAGTTCATTGGACTGCGGAGAAAAGAAAACAATATTTCAAATACTGTACTAGAGATTTTTTTGCATATTGTGTTGACCTTAATGTTCTCAACTCTAAGTGTGTATATATTCCACACAAATAACTCTCAGAAATGTCCTTCAAAGTAAAAACTTTTACACGTTAGAATTAAGAGCCTGTAATTCTGAAAAAAAGGTTAATTAGTACTTCCACTAAGTATCTGTGCTTCTACTTACGTGACAATGCATGTACACTTGGACACAAGTAAACATTTATTTCTGCTTGCCTTTGCCTCTATTTGGCTTTGAACATAAACTGTGCAGGGCAGATGTGATGAAAATAACACAGATCCTACACAGCCTACAAAAAAATAATGAAAAAAGGTACCAATAAAGGTGAAGTACCACAAGATGAAGGGGACACAAGTGGAAAATAATTTGGAAATAGGGATGAAATTCAACTTCTATTAGCCTCATCCAGCTGTTTTGATACAGGTGAATAGAGATGTTTATCACTATTATTCAAAATAATAATTATTTTAAATGGGTATTATGTAATAACTGTGACAGGCCAAGATGCACGCAGACACCAGAACACCATTAGTCCAGGTAGAAAAAATTAGTAATTTTCAGGGTACATAAAACCTGTCTCTAAAAAAAGTGCAGTGCATCATTATGCAGACTGGCTGAATAATTCAAAAGAGGCTGTTAATGAAAGATTAGACCACCTCAGCAAATCCTCAGCTATGTCTATAGGGTTCAATTAAAAACGGATAAAAATCCAGTGACTTTTAAAACAGCCATTTAAGTAGGACTGCATGCATTAATGAAAGATAAATGCTCCTGCCCTATGTGTACATGTACAGGCTTTCTGGAGGAATACTAAGTGTAGTTATTGATTAAACTCCTTCCTGGCCCATCCTAAGAGACAAACTACATTGCACACTCTGGTCATTGCCAAGTTCGGCCAATGCAGGTTTTTAATGGATCTGGAAAGAAGCCCCCTCCCTCTCTTCTTATGTCCAGGGAACAAAGACGAATAGCTCTTTTATGGCCCTCCTGGTAACACCTCTGCACTCAGGTTTTTCCTTTTTTCTTCTGTCCTCGGATCTTTTCAAATCTTTTCTTTGATGAATTAATATCACATTGAATGGCTAAGTCTGACATCTTGCCGATTGTCCCGGTTTCAATCAAAGGTGATTACAAAACTCTGGTACAGAAAGGCGAGGGGACATAGTGGGAAGGGTAAAATGAGTGTGTCTATGTGTGCATGGCTTCACATATCCTTGTCCTGCCAGGCTTGTCTTGCTGTGCAATCAAGAGACTTTCAGCTGGACTCCACTGCACAGTACTATCACACAACTAAAGTGTGACACATTCACACACACAAAACCCTGCAGCTAAGTATTGAGCCAATTATTAAGCGTATGCATAATAAGCCCATATTAAAACATGAAAAAATGAATGTCCCTCATTTAAAGTAAACAAGCCCTTCCATCACAGTGGCCAAAGCGAACACTGGGTGAAATTCAAGAGTACAAACATTTATTCCTTTTTTTTTTTGATGGTGACTGACAAATGACTGCATTCCAGGTCAAACATGGATAAGGCTCAGCGCAGGCCGTAGTCAGTTAGCCAGGCGGAAAATTGGAAAATTTAAGCTACAGTGAGTCATTAGCTAAGTCAAATATGAAACAAAAAGCTCTGTCTCCCAGGAGAATTCTTTCTGAAGTGTAATCTCTCGTTCAAAGAAAACTATTTCACTTCAGTGGATTCCCGAAAATATGCTAACCTTATCACAGCTCATGCTAGCAGATAAAACTGACCATCTTCAGCAAATTCACTTGTGCACTTCAGCATAAAGAAACCCTTTCTTTATTTTTTTTATTATCAGCAAAGACTCCAACTATTTTCCCAGCCGCTTATCCATTTTATGCCCACACCTCACCCCTTTTCCATCTTGCCTCTCTTCCCCCTTTCTTGAGCTGCAAACTCTGTAACTAATTGGATCTGGCATGGTCTGTAATGACTTTGCACTCTATGGGGAGCTTTGGGAAAAATCACCCTTCATTTCTTCTGGCATCACTCAAGTGACCACATACTGAACTCCAGTGACATGCAACTCCATCCTGCATTCAAAGGGCAAAGGCAGCGAAATTTACAGGATACTGCTGATCTCAGGTTTGAGGACTCATATGGATATGATGCCCCAGAGTGCAGTTTCAGTTGCTGTGTCTACATATACATCATCTAAGTGTTGGAATAATGCAGTCATTGCAGCGTGGTCTCATTTTGTCCAGTCAGGCTTGGGTGTTGGTGGAGCTAGCGCTGTCAGTCAGTGAAAAAAACACGAGACATAATTTTCCCATCAAGCAATCAGCAGAGAGCTGCTACACAGCCTCAGACTGAGCCCAATCTAACATAAAATCCAATCTGGGATTCTCCGTGTGTCAGTGAGAACAACTGACAAAATATATTTTGTTTGAGCAGTGGTCTGAGCAAAGTCAGAACATAACTCATAGATTCTGTCGAACATTTTTTTTTTTTTAGCTTAAGGACTCTACATCAGAGTAGTCACAATTTATTATCTCAGTGCCATTTGGGGGATACTGTAGACACTAGTCCACATATGATATTAGAAAAAACTGACATTATAATATTTTCTTTTTCCTCTAATACAGAATTCAACATGACAAATAATAGAGTAACTTGATTAGTGCTGATTTTGAAGTAGTTATCATTCTAGGATGACTGGGGTAGTGTTGTAGAGCAGTGGATCTATATAAAAATGAACAATTATTATTTTTTACTATTTTATTTTATTATTTTTTTAAAAGGATTTTTTCATGTCTGGTTTCAACACAAAAACAAATAAGGGCTGTGGGTACTCTTCTGAGAAGACACAGTATTAGTAAGGATCAAAGCCAAGAAGTTACCTCACAGAGTGCTGCATTATGGGTAGCTTTGCATTAATGTTACTAGTAAGTACATTTAGTGTCATAACAGTTAAGGTAAAAATGTTGGATTGGTCCATTTTAACCTGCCAGAGTTTGTGTCATAAGTTTTGGTGTGGTCGATGAATTGAACTAATAAAGATCTAAACCCACTTCAGATTTTCTCACAGAGCTGTTGTTAGCTGTGGACATCTGAACCCTATATATGTCTTGCTAGAGCAACAACACAAAACACGACATTAGAGACCTTTTATATTATTTTGAGAAATGTGAAAACCTTTTCCACTCCATATGTCTGCTCTGTATTGCTCTGTTGTCCAACTTGCAGATACTAGGTGTTGACTGGGTGTGGCTTGGTATATGCAGTCGTCTACTTTTACCTGCCTATGTAAACTGGGCTTAGACTGGGCTTACAGACTGCCCCTCTGGCCTGTGTTACTGTTAGCCTGACCTCCTTCATTCACCTTGTCTTTTCTTTGTTTGGTTTGTTGTAGCAAACATGCATCACGCCACATTTCAGCGTATCCACACATAACAACATGACTGATTACTCTCCTATTTCCATATCCACACTATATTAGTTATTTTGGGTTATTAATTTAATTGACTAAGTTACATTTTATAAGTACAGGGTGACCCAAAAAAAACGGGAATTTTTGAAGTGTGTATTGGCAGACATGAGCAAGTGGCAGCACTGCGAGACAGTGACCTTGCGCAAGTAAACACACCCCCATTTTAGTAACCATGGATTTTTTGAAAATGTACAGGGGATCTCTGTCACTGTCACTGCGAATCGTTACGTGGAGATGTTACAATCCTTCGTCACACCTGAATTGAATAATTTTCCACATGTTCAAGAAACCTGGTTTCAACAGGATGGAGCGACATCACACACTGCACGGCAATCATTGGCGGCTGTGCGAGAATTGTTTGGTAACCGTGTGATCTCAAGATTCGGTAACGTTCCCTGGCCCCCTAGATCGCCAGATTTGTCCGTTTGTGATTTTTTCGTGTGGTGCTATCTCAAGAGTAAAGTGTACACGACTCGACCAAGAACTCTGGATGAGTTAAAACAGAGAATTCAGGATGAGATTCACAGTATCCCAGCTGAGATGTTGCAGCGGTCAATGAGGAATCTCAACAGCAGATTTCAAGAATGCATTCGTACAGGAGGACGCCATCTACAGGAAGCAATTCTTAAAAAATGAAAATTCCATCATTGTTTCTTAAATGGCATGTTTTAAGGTTTCAATTACTATGAATAAAATATTTTTCTTCCATCACGTTTGGTTTTATTGGATTGTTAAAAAGTTCCCGTTTTTTTGTGCCACCCTGTATTTCCGCATGTGTCTCCCTTTCTTATTGCTATCCTTTAGCTAGTTGATAACACAGTTGAGGCTACAACACTTGAGCTTATTATAGAGATAGGAAATACTCGCACAGTGACAACAAATTCTGTCTATCCACTAACCCTTAAAGCAGAGTAAATAGGTTCCATGAGACAGATTTCTTTTGTAGGTTAGTAAAGGAAGATGACAAGTGTGTGAGTTTTCTTTTTGTATCAAGCAGCAAGGAAGTCGTAGCATGATGTGTGTGCCAGGCGTTCGTTGTAATATTGAACATTTTGCTGGTCTCTATTCAAGTATTGCTAACACCACTTAATGGCCAAACTGACCAACTATACAATTCTTTTAAAAAAAATTGCTGATGAACTCCAGATGGAAAGGTTTAAGAAAATGTGTGGCTCTTCAGTGAGACGCTAACAGACAAATTCAGCTGTAAGAAAAAAAAAAAAAAAGGCTTTTGTGGTGAAAAGAACCAGCACAGAGGAACTGACTCAACAGACCTGTTCCATCACTCCTGTTGCCTCCAGTCAAACTGAGTCGTCAGAGGCAGCGCAGTTCCAGCCTAAATTCAGCATGGCCCCGCTGTAAGTAACTGTATGGGGTCTGGGAAATAAAGTCCACAGGCCAGGGACCAATTTGTCTGTCACAATCATTATGCTCAAATTAAATTCAATACAAGCCTGTGTCCACCTCAGCATGTGCCCTGTTTTACATCACAGAACCTCTGTGAAAACACTAGGCCTTCACGTTGTGAGTATTTGCATAAGATTACATTCCTACCTCTTTTTCTCTGCTTCATATCTGCTGAGAAGGCGTTGTAGACCACCACACTTGAAGCCTTGGAAGTGGGCAGCAGGGGCACCAACAGTGACAATGTCATAAATTGCATCTGTGAAGAGACAAGAGTAAAGCATTAAAATGCTGAGCAGGGCCTTGGATTTCCTTGACTTGTTGTAAACATTTACAAAAATAGGACCATTTGCCCTATATCTCACCAGCATGTTCTACAAAGAATCAACAAGAAAAGCACTCGGAGAGCGCAGACCTCCACCAAGACAGATCTGCCTCCCGTGTTTGTTTGTTTGTTTGTTAGCAAGATAACTCATAAAGTTATGGATGGATTTTCATGAAATTTTCAGGAAATGTTGATACTGGCACAAGGAAGAAATGATTAAATTTTGGTGGTGATCAGGCCCCCGTCTGTTTTGCAAGAGTGTCCTGGTCAAGATGGGCAAAAATCACACACACACACACACATCACATGAAATACAAGACAATATTAAATATGAAATAAAATTAGCAAAAGATGCCAGATAGCTACAGCCAGATGGTTTCATTTCCATGGTATTTAAAAGTACTCAACGGGACCAGTTCTTTAAGTTTGAGGTCATTTTGTAATGATTCCAAGCAGAGGGAGTAGCATATTTACATAGTTTATGTTAACATATTGAAGTCCAGTTTGGTGGGAAAACAATGCAAATAATCTGACCGTATTTACTGCAGCTAGAAGTTGTTTCTTAACACAATACATCATTAATAATGATGTATAAAACCCATGAACGCTGCACTGACCGTGATGAGATTCAATCCTTAGGTACTTAAATTCAGTATCAAATGAAAAGATATCTTCAGTGCTCAATAATATCTAAGGACTGTGGTTGATGCTGCAGACACATTGAAGGCCTAGATCTCTTTGTTCAGTGTTGTTATAGCAATAGGATTTAGAAAATACAAGCATGCAAACAAATAATTTTTACACCCAGAGGTACAACATGTGCTTGTACATAAACACGCAATGTCACTCTTCTCCACTCTGTCGATTGTGTTTGCTTCTAGGCGCGGATATTTGAGGCTGATTTATATCACGTCTCATCTACTCCATTACTGGTCCTCTCTCTCTCCGGCTACCTTGTGGTCTTAATGTAGTGTCGTCCCATGTTGAACCAGAAGGACGGCCAATGTCACAGCGCTTCATCCCAATTTGCAGACTGCCGTCAAAAGTAAATAAACACTTCACGGACAGCTAGGCGGCACAGAGGTGCTTACAACGAGCCTTGTTTTGAATGAGTAATGGATGAGGCTGACAATTAAATCAGAAAAACAGAGAGGAGGGAAAGGGGGTGGAAGGAGGATTATGGGGGTGAATATTTTGTTATGCTTTAGAGCCACATCAGTTAATGAACACTCTGGGGAACAGTCCAACCATAGGAAACTCAGCTTGAAAAATTGTTTACAATAGAAATTAATGACACAACTCAGATTCATGTATTGCTATAGACATGTGAATGACAGTGCAGCCAACAGGCAGCCGTCTGCTAACAACACCACAGTAGACCAAAGTGGTTTGATGTGTGGGGCTTTGCAACTACCCTCTGCTTCTCCCATTAATTATCCCAGTGCCTGGGCATGAGACTCCCTGTCCACCACACGTTTGGTCCCCTGAGTTTTCAGATGTCCCTTAATTGGTTCCCCCCCTAGCAGAAGTACACTACGATCCAGTGGCAGGTTTCAGAACATCAACCACAATGACCAATTTGTGCTTGATTTGCTTGCTCTCTCTCACCCTATCCTTTTATTTTCAATAAATCAGCAACAGAACAAGCAGTTTAAAACCTGTGTTCAAGTTCCAAAGGAGGAAATTGATTGTGGCAGCCAAGATGAGTGGTTATAAGTCATACTTAACCCATTCCTTAATCCTGTTTAACAATGACAAAATATCCCTTAACTCCACCCAAATGAGTGCTTGAACACTGTGCTCTGCTGAGGTTTGCCAAGCTTTTCAGGATGGAAATATTCTGCAGTTGTCATTTTCAAGACTGAAGACAGCTATTTCAAGCAAAACAAATGTAAACTGTTTTTGGCTCCAAGTGTTTGTTTTTTTTTCCCCCAGATTTCCATTTCTTACTGAATGATCAATAGGCTTAATGAAAATGAATGGCTTTGCGTTGTTGAGTGGATTGCATTGCCAACCTTGAGGAAATGCATCACTTCAGAAAATCAAATGAACAATAGAGCAGTTGACTCCAGTAGGGAACTGAGCCTCAGCTGCACAGAGGTATCAGTTCACATATTTTCTCTGCTTCACTGATTGCCATCATGTATTTCATGTATTTTCCTTTTTAAGACTGAACAAATTACACAAGTAAAAATAGATTCACTATGAAACAAGTACAGTACAGTAAATTAAAATTATGACATTCGCTACTATCTTGACAGCTGTCTAATTTAACAGCTTTTTCATCTACATATGTTGATGGAAAAAACTAATTTACCACTGTATAAGAAGTAATATTGAGGTGTGCAGGTGGCATATGGGGGAAATGACGGATTAATATAGGCAGCTACAATACCGATACCAAAAATGGGAGAGGAAGAGAGGGGAAAATATAAGAGATGATGAAATCCAAACAAGGTTGGTATGTCTTTACTAGGGTACCTAGAGACCCCATGTGTTCCTACTTTAATACAGCAAAAATCTACTGTTAACTTTTATGGACCATATATATTTGTCCCTTCATTGCATATTCACGTGGCCTAAGACTCCCCTCGAAAAAAATTTTGTACCACAGATCCATTTAGTGTGAATAAGTCACTAATTAATGTTTTAGAGAACAAGAATATATTCCACACTACTTGTGGAAGTGAAAATGTCTACCATCATACATGTGCATGTCCTGTTTAACCTAATACTTTCATTTTTTTCATTCTTTTCAAATTTTGAAGTCATATTAGCAAAGTGCAGGTCACATAGGGTCCTTAAATTTTACATTAAACTGGTGTTTTTCAACCTTGGAGTCACCTGGAATTCAAATGGGGACGCCTGAAATTTCTGGTAATTGATAAAAAAAACAAAACAAAACCCTTACTAATAAAAAATATATGTCAAGTTGACAGAGACAATCTCAATCCATAAAAGACTTGACAAACTCTGAACCTGAAACTGAAGCACTGTGGTACTGTTTATCTGTCAAATGTTCATTGTGGTCGGTTTCAGATGCTGCAGCTCTTTCATAATTCATAGTTTGAGTTCTTGTTTGTTCAGTATTAATTGTCAGCCTTGTAAATCCAAGCTGGACTGACTGTACATATCCTGACCAAGGAAAATAAAAATCTCACTTTGTGCGGTAATCTACACCTGGCTTTTCTGCCTCCGTCCATAATAATATACATTGTATAGACTAAATGTCTAAAATTAACATTTATTTGAAACATAGTATAGCAACTATTACATGATCAAAAACAAATTAATTTTAGCCAAAAAAAAAAAAAGTCTCCGTTTTGAATGTCTGGGGTCGCCAGAAATTTGTGACGTTAAGATGGGGTCACGAGACAAAAAAGGTTGGAAACCACTGCATTAAACAGAACAGATGTAGTTTTGTTACCAGTATGATACTTAAATGAACTGCTCTTGATGTCTCATTGCAACAGTGCTGCATTTATAAACACCATGCAGTATGTTCTGTTAAGATATGTAAAGGCAGTTCTGTGAAACCTTCCAACTCTTTCATGCAGCATCATTGCTCAGATTCCTTATTTAATTCTTTTAATAATATCTAGGTCTTAATCCTTGGCCATGCTGCTCAGACTCAGAGAAAAAACAGATTCCACTCCTTCTCCCTGGCTCAGTGATCATACTTGTGGTCCAAAGAGAGAATGTAGAAAGGACAAATACGCATGGAAATCACATGATCTGACGGTTTCCCTTGACAATAAGAGATCTCATGGCTGACTATCAGACTGCAGTTTAAGAGATGATGACGAGCTTACTTATTCCAGTTCTCCCAATTCTTATAAGCATTTAAGTTGTATCTAAAGTTACTGAGTTGATTTTTGTAAAAGGTGGGCAATATCAGAGCTTTGACTGCAGAAGGCATGCATGTCCTATATACCCCCCCCCCCCCCCCAAACACTTTAAGGATGTGTACACCTCTATTAGTTCTTACTTTTTAAAATTTTTTTGCCAATTACTACTTGCTCTTCAGCCTTGGTTTTTTTCCTGTCACTTTGAGCAATTGCGCCTCTCTTAAAAACCTAATCATTACCCCACTACACCCTCTGCAATTACCAAGCTCTTTATGAAATCTCCTTCTTCTCCAAGACGTTAGAGACAGCTATTGTCTTGCAGGTGATTGCATATTATGTAAGCCAACCACATTTTTGACAACTTTCAGCCTTGTTAAATTAACAGATGACATACCCTTTATTGCAGTCTCAAGTTTAGCTATAGATATTGATCATTCTATGTCAGGGGTTCTCAAATTTTTTCACACCAAGGACCACTTCATCATTAAAAAAAAAAAATTTCATGGCCCCCCTAACCAACCAGCCAGTTGAGCAGCATTATGTAGTAAATTCCCATTATGTAATGAAAGTTCAAAATGTAATAAGAATGTCACATCATCTTGTAATAAAGCCGCATTATGTAATAAACTGACGCATTTTGTAATAAACTACCTCAATGCATTATGTAGTAAATTTTTTTGCATTATCTAGTAAGTTATTACAATTTGAGACATTTATTTCAAAATGCACTTGACACATTTTTATTTTCATCTTTAAACTGTGTGGTTAAAGTTCTGATTACATTACCTGTAGCTCCTGTGACTAATTTCTTCTAAACTGCTCTGAAATTCTATTCATTTGGATTGTTATTACATAATGAACCATGTTATTACTTTTTTTTTTTTTTTAATAAAAATGTGTCAAAATGCGTTGACATAGTTTATTACAAAATGCGTCAGTTTATTACATAATGCGTCTTTATTACAAGATGATGTGACATTCTTATTACATTTTGAACTTTTATTACATAATGGGAATTTATTACATAATGCGGCTCAACACACCCTAAAAAAAGTTTTTTAACAGCCTATATGACAATATTATATTTTGTATATTACAAATTAAGTCTGCAGTATATTACAAATGGTGTTAACAGTTCAATGCTAACAGAATGTCTTTGCACCTTGTTGCTAACATTGGTTATCATTTCTCTACCTTTTCTCTTCAAAGATCCATTGTCCTATTTTAGACCTGTTCTAGTTGCTCTTTGTTTCGTTTTGTTTCGTTTCACTCTTTGTTTCTGATTAGTTAGCTATTTTACTTCATTTCCACCACAAGTCACACGAGGTCTTTGATATGACAATAGGCAACCTAGGTAACCTAACTGTTTAGAGACTGTGACGCAAAACATGGGTTTGCATAGACAAATTCAATAAAAGTCTACTTTTGGGCTTATTTAGGCTAAATTTGATTTGCTTTTAATTTAGAAAGGAATTATCTGTACTCATAACTTTGCTTTGGAAGTCAGATGAGGGTGATTTGAGAAACACACAATTTGACTTTTTTATGACATCCCCTTATGGATCTCTTGGGGGCGCTAACGGACAACTGGTGGAACACACTTCGAGTATTATTGCTCTATGTTTATACTGTGCCTTGAAACTTGCATTTGCCTAAAAGAGTCAGCACTTAATGCGCTATATTTGCACATGGCTACTGCAACCTACTCTGTTGTCGTTTATAACTTAAAGTCATCTGTTCCTCATTTCACTCATGGTGTTCCACAAGGGTCCATCTTAGGTCCATTATAGTTCTACATCTATGTGCCGTCCTTGACCCAGATTATTAGACAACATCAAGTACCAGTGTTACCCAGACTATATACAGTTATGTCTCATTACAATCCTCCACCCATAGCAGTGTACCACAACTTATCAGCTGTCTGTCTGACAGTCGTGCTCCAAAAAGGAAAGTGACAGCACTCTCTGTTTCGACAAGTAGATCAAAAATCTTGACAGGGTGGTCCATGCTTTTATTTTTGTCTTAGCTCAACTATGGTAGTGGACTTTATACTAGCGTACTACATTCTCTCCTCTATTGGCTAGAGTTAGTTTAAAATGCTGCTGCTATATTAATTTTAATATGCAAAGACACAATCATACCACAGTAATTTTAGCCTTTTCTGCACTGGCTACCTGTCTGTTATATTTTAAGTTATCTATATCAATATATCTATATCTATCTAATATTTAAGTGACCTCTTGAAACCCCATAAGTACTAGGTCACTCCTTCTGTAATCAGCAGGTTGTGGTCTTTTGGTCTGGTTGATGAAAGTGATGGGCTCTAAAACTCATCTGAATCATTTGCAGAGATTAGGTCTGCTCGTTAATAAGTCTCTCCTTAAAACGTATTTCTTGTATCATCTATCATACGATTGTTTTTCATATCCTTGTGCTGTATATTACACAGTAACTACATGTATATGGAGTTTGTGTTCTTGTTACTCCATTGTTAAATACATGTCTACTGATACCATTACCCAACATGAACTTCAAGTTATTTATATTAATAACAATGTTTCTAAAAGAATCAGTGAAGTCAGGATACACTGTCTATGTCCAAAAGGATATTCAATGATGTATGATGCAAGTCATTATTTAAGATTTGTAGCTGTACTCTTTGCTACTAACCGTCAGTGCTCTTCATTACTATGAGGATTATTTAAAGGTGGAGTGTGAGATGTTTTCCTGGAGCATTTTTTACTATATTGCTTAAAATCTCCTTCACACCCTAATTACAACCAATTAATTAAATGCTCTAACACAAAAATAAAAAAAAATTTAGTCACCTGTGGAACGGACAGGACTGAAAAAAACACCATCCAATCATTTTGAGCGCCCAATTGAAATGATTGAACAGTGATATGTCTATCAAACTCAACTGCCATTTGTCCCTCCCCCCTTCTGCATGTACCCCTCTTCATGCGTTCTCAGAGGCTTGGAGCACTTGTTCAGGAAACAAAGCCAGAGCCAGAGCTTGGCTATATTAGTTATATTAGGATGGAAAGTTCACCGGCAAACTGTTTTGTCACTAACATAAATCACTAGGAAATATAACGTTAGCCAGATAGGTCTGAACGGGGGCTGTTCTGTAAGAGCGGGGGTGTTGGAGGAGACTGAATGTGGTATGCATGGATCGGAGCCGGGGCCGGAGCCAGGGCCGGACAGAGCTGGGCGAATTGTTACTGTGCAGCGCTGGTGAACCCTCAGGAACAAGCATTGCACGTGCCAGTACTCTGGAGGCAATGTCTGAAGAAAGGGGTTTGGACTTTTGAATTGAGTATTTTCAAAATGTAGCTTGCTCCAACCGTTTTTATAAGATCTCATACCCCACTTTTAACACCATTAAGAAAACAGACGGCCATCCTCCAGGAGTCAGGGTCTGCTCCAGGTTTCTGCCTGTTAAAAGGGAGTTTTTCCTGTCCCCTGTCACAAGTGTTTGCTCCTGGAGGATTCTGTTGGGTTTCTGTAAATTGGCTTAAAGTCTGGTTTTGCCCAACTCGATATGTAAAGTGTCATGAGATAACTTTTGTTATGATTTGGTGCTATTCATTCATTCATTCATTTTCTGAACCCGCTCTATCCTCACTAGGGTCACGGGGGTCGCTTGGAGCCTATCCCAGCTACATAGGGGTGAAGGTGGGGTACACCCTGGACAAGTTGCCAGTTCATCACAGGGCTGAACATATAGAGACAAACAATCACTCTCACATTCACACCTACAGGGTGGGGAAGCAAAATTTACAATGAACATTTAGTTGTTTTTTCTCAGCAGGCACTACGTCAATTGTTTTGAAACCAAACATATATTGATGTCATAATCATACCTAACACTATTATCCATACCTTTTCAGAAACTTTTGCCCATATGAGTAATCAGGAGAGCAAACGTCAAAGACTGTGTGATTTGCTGAATGCACTCGTCACACCAAAGGAGATTTCAAAAATAGTTGGAGTGTCCATAAAGACTGTTTATAATGTAAAGAAGAGAATGACTATGAGCAAAACTATTAGGAGAAAGTCTGGAAGATACTATTAAAGAAGAATGGGAGAAGTTGTCACCCGAATATTTGAGGAACACTTGCACAAGTTTCAGGAAGCATGTGAAGGCAGTTATTGAGAAAGAAGGAGGACACATAGAATAAAAACATTTTCTATTATGTACATTTTCTTGTGGCAAATAAATTCTCATGACTTTCAATAAACTAATTGGTCATACACTGTCTTTCAATCCTTGCCTCAAAATATTGTAAATTTTGCTTCCCCACCCTGTATGGGCAATTTAGATTAACCAATTAACCTATTAGTGCATGTCTTTGGATGGTGGGAGGAGGCCGGAGTACCCAGAGAGAACCCACGCAGACATGGGGAGAACATGCAAACTCCACACAGAAAGGTCCCACCCCCCTTCGACTGGTGTTGGAATCGAACCCAGGACCTTCTTGCTGTGAGGCACAACTGCTGACCACTGCACCACCGTGTTGCCGATTTGGTGCTATATAAATAAAATTTGATTGATTGATTGATTGAGCTTTGTGTTTTTGGTTTCTGAGTTTGTGTGTACTGCGCATAAACAAATGAATTTAAGGTGTGAGCTCTATTCTCAGATAATTATCACAGTGTCTATCAGTGAGTTGACACAAGTGTTTTAAGTTTCAGTGCAGATTTGCTTCTTTTTCTTGACAGGGTAAGTCGGTGTTAGAGCCGTATGATGCCTTGATTTTCCCCCTTTATCCGTCCTCCCTGATGTCTTCAGTGAAAGAATCTCAGTTTCAACTTTCCATCAATCATGTGGTGTATAGTTGAAACTGAGCCCACTCATAGATAGTCAGGCAGCGGTTAGTCGCTTTAACACACACAGACAGTTCCAGGGCAATAGAAGGCTCTGCCAGCTTGAAAGCAGCGGTGGAGGAGACCATCTCGACTTTCCCTCCAGAAAAACACAAAGGGCTTCATTAGCGTTTTGTCTATCCTTCTCAGGCCAAGTTAATTCTCACCTTTCAGCTTGGGTGATGACCTAAACCACCCTGTTTGAGCCCTGCCTATCTCTGACAGATGGACAAGTGAGGCATAGACAGATATCAGTAGGTGACGACCGCAGCAGTTTCAGCTCATAGACAAGTTTTTACACAAAATGTCCGTCAGTAACTGGGCTGTTGGTTTGAAAGTTGTTCCGAGTTGACTTTCTGTTGGTCCAAATCTCTTAGGTCATTAATCTTATAATAATAAACCTTCATCAGTAGTTTAATTACCTGTTTTTCTGGGGCACGTCACTCTCATTCTCTGGGTGTGCAGGTTTATTGGGATGAACTCCAGTGACTTCTGGGCTTTGCAACAGCTTGGCTTGAATGAACAGCCTGAAAAACAAAATATTTGATTGTTAGAGGCCTTTTTACTCAACAATATAGCTGTACGATCATGTTTAACACATGGCTTTCATCTTTAGAGCGTGTGCTTATGTGTTTATGTAAAAATGGTCAATGGCGCGGAACAAATTAGACGGCATTAGACAATAAACTGAGCTGATGTACAGATGTTCACATTGATTTTCCCACAAAAAGAAAACTCTTGTGCAATGGAATAAATTAAGATTTGTTTAATGAGCAGACAGAGTGACAAAATGGAATACATCGCAATTAATTTAATTTAAATTAAAGATTACAGACGTAGCTACAGCGCAAATTCAATTACACATTGTGTGACATTTTTAACAACTTAATCACCACAATATTAGCAGTATAATTCTCTTTCATTCATTCACTCTTTTTCTGTAATTGGTCTGGTCTGTCAATAAGCACGCCTTAAGTAATAAAGAACATTTAAAGAATCCTTAAATACTGATGCTTCCCAAACATTTAATATTAAGTCACACATTTCATTTGATTCAGTCATTTTAAACCAATTTATTTGATACTGAATTCCATTATTTTATTTTTTAAAAGCCATTCTTATTTAGGAGCCTAAAAATATCACTTAACTCCACGGTTCTCAGTAGGGGGACTGTGGCCCGATATTGGGCTGCAGAAAAATGCAAGAGGGGCCTTGAGATGGCTGCAAATGTTTAAAAAAATGCTCTAATGACAAAGTGATGACACAAATATTTAACTAAATTAAGACGTGCCTTAAGAAAGAGGTGCTTCATTTGTATAAAATAACTGCCTAACTCAATAATAACAAATAGATATATAGATTAAAATACAGTGTTGGGCAGCAGCATGGCTGTGCACAGCATGGAGGTCTGGATCTCTGTTTTTTTCCCCAATGTGTGTATAAATAAAAGCAGTGAACTGCCTAGAACAGTTCAACTCTGGTGCTCTGAACCTTAACACCAATAAGATTTCCCCGCGGTGCTCGTATGTGTGTGCACCTATATTAATGTCGCTACATTACAAAGCTGTTCTCCGACATGTTGAGAGGCAGGACATAGTGTCACTTGACTTCCTTACCAGTTTCCCTATATTAGCCTACACTGTTGTAGCAGTACCATGCATTTTCATACAGATGTTTTACTATTTGTTTTAAGCAAGCACTTCAATAAATGTTAGCTTGAAAGAAAGAACTTTTCATCAAGGGGAAAGTCTTTGTCATATGTAGGGGGACCTTGGCAGCAGAAAGGTTGAGAACCACTGAGTTAACATGTTTGGGTTTTTTTTTTGGTTATGTATGAGAAAGAACTAATTACAGCTCAACACCTATCTATCAGTCAATCATTTTCATCAACGTTCAATAATTTGAGGTAGAATCTTCAAAACACTTTGCGTTAAACCCAAAACACTGTTCAAAACACACATCAAAAACTTCTGCACAGCGATAGTTCTTGTTTGTGCCGCACAGCTGAACTAAAAACCACAATCTGATACTTTGCTGTTCAAATCTCAAATATGCAAACATAAGTGATGAGTCTCTTTGAAATCAGGCTTAGCTTTCAAGAACAATGAAGTAACAGAACCCATTTTAAAGTGTTGTGATGTTTCCTGGTAGAGGTAATTCACTTAAAATCAAGCTAAGGTATAATGGGGAAGGGAAGGAACAAAGGTGAAAACAAAGAACAAAAACATGTCATATCAGGAAATTTCATAGTCTATTTTGACATCAAAACATTTAATTAAATCATTTTTAAATATAAGTCACTTTAAGATTCCTATTATGGCTTGAGGCTCATTATGTGTAAAAATGACTCCACATCATTTATAATCAGTTTCTATTAAAGGTCATACACATCTTAAACATACTAAGTCTTTTAGTTAACGATCAAAGTGCTGACTAGATTAGCTTGTATTATTGGTGTTTCATTTGGATTAGTTCTATGTAAACATATCACTGGAGTGGCAATCTAAAGGACGGTCAAGAATCTTGGCTCTTTTAGCTTTATATCATTACAGCATAATGACAAAGGTCTCAGCCAATCAATCAACCAATCAATCAATCAATCAATCAATCAAATTTTATTTATATAGTGCCACATCATAACAAAAGTTGTCTCATGATACTTTTTATTTACAGCTCTGAAAAAATTAAGACCACTGCAATTTCCTCTGAAATCATCATGTCTGCGTGTATGACAGCCATTCCATTCCTGTGTCCGTTGAATTCCAACACAAACACACCTTATTCTACTGAATAAACACCTGATCCATGTTTTATTTAAGAAGTAGAAGTATAAAAACCACTACTGTGTCCATCACTATCTTCTTACAATAGGCATAAACAGTGCTATTAGTACCACAAAAGTAACTGGAATCATAAACTAACTATTGAAAACCACTGGACTTCTGCTCTGACAATGTTCCCAAACTCTGACGACTGGTTTTTCTATCAGGACAATGCTCCTGGACTCAGTAAAGGTGTGGATGACGGACCACCAGATGAAGACCCTGTCATGGCCAGTCCAATCTCCAGACCTAAACCCACTTTGAAAACCTCTTTGAGCCTCTTGAATTTCTCTGCCAGGAGCTGCATAAAGTCATCTGATAGCAATGGTGCAGAGCCAAGACACATGACAGCTGTCATTGAAAATCAGGGTTATTCCACCA
The DNA here is from genome assembly GCF_902148855.1 of Sphaeramia orbicularis. Classification (NCBI taxonomy): domain Eukaryota; kingdom Metazoa; phylum Chordata; class Actinopteri; order Kurtiformes; family Apogonidae; genus Sphaeramia; species Sphaeramia orbicularis. The sequence goes on from NC_043957.1 coordinate 49,126,149, forward strand.
AATACTGATGTGTGAACTTTTCCCAAGTTACAACATTAGTATTGTGTTGTTTAGAAATGAATATGAACTGGTTTTCTTTGCATTATTTGGATCTGAAAACACCTGCATTTTTTGTTATTTTAACCATGTTTCATGTTCTGCAAATACATGCTCTAAATAACAATTTTTTTTACTTGAAATTTGGGGGAAACGTTGTTGGTAGTTTAGAGAATAAAACAAAAATGTTCATTTTACTCATTACTTACATATTCCTATAAATGGTAAAATCAGAGAAAGTGATAACTTTGCAGTGGTCTCATTTTTTTTTTTTTCCAGAGCTGTAGAGTCTAAACCAGACTCTAAAGCCAATTCACAGACACCAACCGAATCCTCCAGAAGCAAACACTTGGTGACAGTAGTGAGGAAAATCTCCCTTCAAACAGACAGAAACCTGGAGCAGACCCTGACTCTAGAGCAGGGGTGTCAAACTTATTTTCCTCCGGGGGCCACATTCAGCCTAATTTAATCTGCAGTGGGCCGGACCAGTAAAATAATAGCATGATAGCCAATAAATAACGACAACTCCAAATTGTTTTAGTGCGAAAAATAACATTCAGTTATGTCAATATTTACATTTACAAACTATCCAAACAAAAAGGATGTGAATAACATGAAAAATGAAATTTGTTAAGAAATATAAGTACAATTTTATCAATATTATGCCTCCACTTATCATTTATACATGTGTATTACAGATCAGCTCTACAAAGGCACAACACATTTAGTAACAGGCAAAATATTGTTAAAATTGCACTTAATTTTCTTTAGACATTTCAGGCTGTTCATATTTGTTCAAGTTATTCATATTTTATTGTTAAAGGATAGTTTCTTAATGTATTTTCAAAATTTAATGTTTTTTTGCACTAAATCAAAGAGATAAAATTGGTGTTGTCATTATTTATAGGTTATTATTATATTAGTTTTGAGTTTGATGCCCTAACTTGCACTTTGCAAATTCATCCCACGGGCCAGATTGGAACCTTTGGTGGGCCGGTTTTGGCCCCCGGGCCGCATATTTGACACCTGTGCTCTAGAGGAAGGACATCTGCCTTGACCAGGTGGGGTTAAAGAGCAGTGACATGCAGTCAGAGGAGGCAGGGGAAGCAGAGCCTCCCTTGTCAATCTTGAAAAGAAAAAGAGTTAACTATAAAATATAATAAATGTTGATAGTTGTCAGCTGGTATGTCCTATAAACTCATTTTCCGTTCGAATCCAATATTGTTATTATTATTATTTTTTTTTTTTTGTCAATTAGAATAGCAGAATTTCCGCATGCTCCGTTCAAATACAGGGAGGAGATGCGTTGTGAGGCAGCACTGTGCTGTGCCTCCAGGAGAACTGTCTCCTCCCCTCATGAACTCTGCTGGTACCCCATGAAAATATTGTGTCGCTGTCCCTCTGTATATCACAATTAAAATGCTTTCAAACACTCTGATTATATGCTCTATCCTTCCATAATCTGCATAACGTATGGAATGTATTTCCGTAATGTGTTTAGGCTCGCAGATTAATCATAAAACCGCAGTGAAAAAGTCACTAGGGGAGGCAAACAGTTCCCCTGCCTCATGATAGATGGCGCCTGTGAGTCCACAGATTCATGCGCTTATAATCTTCTTCGTTCTTTTATATACACTTTAATTCACCTCATCAAAAATGGAAGATTACATTTCTGAGCTGAGAATGGATGGATTTCATGTACAAATAAAGGTAAGACCATAAACTTTTTTTTATTTTTAGTTTGAAATGGCTCTTTTTGAAGGTTTCCTGTTGAGTTCCTGCCAGTCTACCTATGCTGACTTGATGCAGAGCCCATATACCCAGGCCATTCCTTTTGCTCACTCTCTCTATTCCAGTTTCTAAGGCCACCATATATTTGTAGATCTGGCTCTGAAAGAGTCAGTGCCTCCCCAGCCATGAACCCCACTGCACGTCACTGTTAAAGAGAGAGAGTGATAATACACTAGATCCATAAGGTATCTGCCTCTCAGCTCCTCTGCCTGACAAGTACTATAGCTCTACTTGGCATTGAGAAGGACCAAACTGAGCTGCATTCATCGTGATCCATCCTAGTTGTTAATTATAGTCACACAACACAACCAAACACACCTGTAACATATTCAGATGGCCTTGCTCAAATGGTGCGTAGATCAGCAAATCTGCTATCTGTCACAGATTTTCCAAAACAATTTGGCAGGTAGTCCAAACATGAAAACAAATCCCATGTACCTCTGCTACTGTACATAATGCTGAAACTGCTCACCCACTCATGCTGAAATGTGTTAACTCAAAAATGGATAACACTTACGACTCTGCAAGAGCTAACAGCAAAGTGCCTTATTATTTCCAAGCACTGAAAAATCAATCATGTCTTCTTACTACAGTGGACACAGATTTTCTACCACTTGTCAATGTGAATGTAAGCAGAAGTCATTCCTAACCACTAAATATATGTATATCTGTATATTAAACATACTGTAGAGAAAAGCAGCCCTATAAATAAAATTGTGAAGTTCAGAAAACTAAATGCAAACACTGTTTTTTGAGCTGACTCACTGGTCAAGCCGTTACGTAGGGCTAAAAAATTGTTCAGATGATAATGAGTCAGCCTACATTTACCTGCCGTATAAGTGTAATACATGGATGGAATGGGTATTTCTAGTACTTTGAGAACATACAAAGATATTTGTCAGTTTCAGCCATTTTCACTGAAGTCTTTGTGAAAAACATCTCACCTACATAAGGGAAAAAAAACTATATCAAAAATTGGAAAATTCTTCAGCATATGAAAAGTTGGTGTTTTCACTTGAAGTTGCCAAAATTTACATTACCATAGGCTCAGGTATATTGTTGACTGCAACTCCTGTAATTTTGGTGAAAAAAGATTAATCAGTTTAGGAATGGGGGATATCAATATGAAGGGAAGTCTGGTTACGTAGGGTAAATTCTGAAGTCCTCGAGGCTGGTAATCAAAATTATCTGTCAAGCACAAATGATTTAATATTATCCCAATAGTATGCTTGGAGTGAATAAGTATAAATAATGTTTAAAACCTATAATCATTAAGGTTGAGATATAAACCAGTACTCTCTTGGGCAAGTAAACTATAAGACATAAAAATGTAAATGTGTACATCAAATGTAGTCTTTTAAAACAATGAAAATCAATTGTGTGTCTCTCTCTCTCTTTTTTTGTAGACATCATTTAGCAACAGTAAAGTTGGTTTTAGGACTCCCAGACAGTTATGTATCAGCTACAAATGACAAAATAAGTCAATTTTAAAGTATTTTTTCACCCAACATGTTCATAGTCCCCTGACATTGCGCTGTGGTGAAACGTAAAATCAGTGAATGATTCAAAGCGCACTTCCTGTTCCAATCAACCTGAACCTTCCCAGACTGATACTGATGTAGAGCTAACTATTTGGGTCTTCTCTACCTAATTAATTTAATTAAAAATTGTTCACACCCTCCAATCAGTGGTGCGCAGCCAGACTGTCCTTCAGTGGAAGTCGATGAATCCACATTCATTTTCCAGGCTGAGCTGAAGCTGTTATTGCTCTTACTCAGAGGCATCAGTCCCCTTTGACAAAATGTCGGTTTTGTCTTGCAGAACATCTGCGTTGATTGGTTACCTGTTTGTTAATTACCCCATCCCCCGAAAAGGAGGTAAGGGGTATTGTTTTTGGTTCGGTTTGTTGCTGTCTATTTGTTGACACTTTAGCAGCAAAACTATTGGTTGAATTCATACCAGATTGGGTTTATAGATTGCCAGTGACCCTGAATAGATGTCATTACATTTTAGGAAAAGTAGGTCAAAGTTCAAAATTTTTATGATTTTTTTCAAATCTTCCCGTTTACTGATAATGGGTGAAATATGTGCGAGAGGCAGGGTTTGTTGTGCCTGGTTCCACTTATTTGTAAGTGAACTAAGGATATTAAAGCCACACAGTGATTTCACACACAAAGTAACAGTCTTCAGTTCCTTCTTGGAAAAGGATGTCATAGTAAAGTGGTGAAAAAATTCTAAATATAGCACACATATAGACCACTAAAAAAAAAAAACCAAAAAACAAACAGCTAACCCTTTCAGACCCATTAGCCTCTCAGCACCTGACTGACTTTTTCACACTTTTCAGAGAGCATGCAGAGGGAGGAGATGGGCTTACAGCAGGATGAAGTTACACTTCATATTAAAACACCAGGGAACCTAGAGATGTTCAGAAATTAGTACAGTATTTGGTATGTACTTTTTCTGCACATCTCATGTCCACTGGATGTCATCTGGTTTACGAAGACCATGGCATGAGTCCTGTATTTTGCCAGGGAAGCGATCATTCAACTACTGTGAATGCATAAACATCTAACCTTTCAGAAATAAACTTCTTCTCGGTGAAGCTCAACACACTTTGTGCTAAGAGGGATTCTTTGCAGAGGTTACATTCTAGTGTAGGCTGTCAGCCCTGCGTGGTGCTCTCACACCGTCAGCTCTAGTCCTTCGGGGACCAGGCTAATAGAGCTGGTGACCGTTGTGGGTTAGATGAATTAGCCATATCAAATCCCCATCTGTTTGCCCAGGTGGGCTGGCCATGTGACAGAGAAACTAGATGCCAGCAGTCCTGCCCAACATCTGGCTGCTATCTGTTCTTTTAATGTTTCTCGTCATTTTTTTGCTCTTAGCCACTTATATGTTTAACTTTGGCTCCTTCCAGAGATGTACAACCAATATCTTATGCATTTAGAGACTGGTACCCAGATGCCTGAGGACAAACTACAAAAAAGAAAGCAACAAGACTACAAACTAGAGCAAGCAGCGCTGGAAACACAGTGGCTGGTAAGCTGGTAAGATCAGTGTAGGTCTGTTCAAGTATGTTAAGGGTTTCATCTCCACGGTATTGAGAGCACAGCGGGACTTCCTAATCAATCCGCAGTTAGATAAGTTGTAGACATACAGAGGGACTGAAGACATGCTGTGAGAGCAGTGGAATAAGTCGGAGACTAGAGAAGCAAGTCATGTCGTACAGTCTTTAACTTTATCTAATTTATGTCCTTTAACATTCGGTTAGGATTCTACAGGCTGTTATTCATTTTTAATATTTTATATGTAAAAATAACCTGCAAAATATTAGATGTGTGATCTACAGCTGAACTTTACCTGGAGGCAGCAGACAGCAGAGACTACTGTTTTAATACAGATATTGTAGAGAGAAAGCAAGATATGAGCTATCATGTCCATCTGTCTTGTTATCCATAGAATAACGAGCTCGACTGCCAGTCACAGAGAAATAAGATGTTTTAATCTGCAGTGTGAACAGCGCAGAGAAGTGCACTGGTGCTGGAGGTCCAACAAACATGAATTTATGAATGAAAAACAATTATTAAAACATCCGAAGGGCTTGCCGAGGTCAGCTCCTCATTAAAAATGGATAAGTAAAACATTTAAGATGCAGGACCTGAACATCAGGACTGAACATTCCAAATCCTCCCAGAAGAGTGTTCCTCTTCTGTCATTTGTTATTCTGCTCCCTGCAGTTTAGTCGACTTTCTGTTGTTTTTTTTTTCTCATTTTCCTTCTTAGGTCTCTTCATTTGACCCATGGAACATGCATAGACTATTGATTGTTCTTTTAAAAATAAAAGGTGCAAGTCCAAGCAGAATGCATTCTGTCTTGTTCAGTCACAATCTATTCTCTACAGAGATATTGAAAATTAATCGTCTAATTCTGGCCTGAATTAACAGGCTGAGCAAGTGCATGAAAATCTACCAGCTGTAGAAAAAGCCAGTAGGCAAATGAGCAGATCATGAAAAATACATTGACATGACAGCTTCTGATTGGTAATGTTAATAATAATAATAATAATAATAATAAAAATAATACTAATACTAATACTAATACTAATACTACTACTAATAATAATACATTTTAAATCATTAATACTGAATCTAATTTCATTATATTTATGCACAATTCAATTCAATTTCATTACAGAGGCCAATATCACAATTAATTTGTCTCACAGGGCTTTCCAGAAATTGTTGAAATTATAAAAAAAAAAAAAAAAAAAACACAATGAAAATAGGCAAACAGTCAAGTAATCAGTAAGTAAACAGTCGCTGAAACAAATGGATCAATGTCCTAAGCATCCCCTGCCCTTAGACCCTCCTTCTAGGCAAAGAAAAACTAAAAAAAAAAAAAACAGTGGGAAAAAGAGAAACCTTGGAGAGAACCACAGTGAAGGACAGATCCACTCCCATGGACGGACAGACTGTAATGAGACCAGGACTGACAGACAGTATATGTATGTGACGGTAAAAACAAATGCTCATATGTATCTGTGTAAATCAGTTCAACTAACGCAGACCTTTAAAATCATCCAAACCTACACAAACCAGGTGATTTAAAGTAAAACTGGATCTCTGTCAGTAAAGCGAAGGCCTCACACCCTTCCAATTCAATCAAATGCATCTTGCAATGTTAGAAAAAGTGAGAAAAACAAAAAAAACCTTGGCCTCCTCCTTTTGAACTGAAAGCAGTTTAGTCATTTTTGCATAATTGTCCCGACAGAAACACAGCTGTAAACAAAATTTTGGGGGAAGAAACTATATTGAAAATCAGCATTGAAACATGACTTTGTATCTTTACCTGAATATGATGTCTGTACCCAAACTAGTTTAAAAATGTTTGTAGAGTTTGTTCTTTAGTGTTTGGAGATAAGAAAATCCAGTGGGTTTCAATGAATTTATATTCATTAATTTCTTTTCATTCTAGTAATTATCTTTAACCCTTTAAACCCTAAGCTTAAAATGGTTTGCCTGGACTTTTTTTTCTTATTTTAACTATAAAAACGTTAGAAAATATGCTGTGAGTCCGTTTGCACATTTTTCCAGGGCACTTTTTTTTCCAGATCTTTCAAAATCTAGCAATCATTTAGAATTTACTGCATGTTATAATTCTGCTAAAACAGCTTCTTCTCCAGTACTAGTACAGTTCTCCAGTTCTAATACAGGCATGAGTGAAATTACCGTAATGAACCAATAAGGCCTGTAAAGTGCAACATCTAAGGTTTCAGAAACTGTCAGAATTTTTCCAGTTGCACAAACAGTGAAAGAGTAGCATCCATCCAAACTGCATATGCACAGGGTGTCAGAGATGACACGTCGGGTTTTAATGCAGTGGTTCCCAACTGTTTTTGGTTCGTGACCCCATTTTAACATTACAAATTTCTGGCGTCCCCAGGCATTCAAAATAGAGACATTTTTTTTGTTGCTAAAATTAATTTGTTTTTGATCATGTAATAGTTTGCTATACTACGTTGCAAATAAAAGTTAATTTTAGATGACATTTAGTTTATATAATGTATATTATTATGGGCAGAGGCAGAAAAGCCAGGTGTAGATTACTGCACAAAGTGAGAATTTGATTTTCCTTGGTCAGGATATGTACAGTCAGTCCAGCTTGGATTTACAAGGCTGACAATTAATACTGAACAAACAAGAACTCAAACTATGAATTATGAAAGAGCTGCAGCATCTTAAATTTCAGGCGACCCCATTTGAATTCCTGACGACCCCACATGGGGTCCCAACCCCAAGGTTGAAAAAGAGTTAACCTGCTTATCATTTCTACTTGTCCTCCTACAGATTGACACACTATCTCCACCGTCCACCTTCCTTCAGACACATTAAAACTATACCGTATGATGTGGCATTTTTACACTTTTGTCATCTTAAAATGCTCCTAATAAGCGTGTGTCAAACTAAAATGTAAGAGAAATCCATCAGGTACTGAAACTCAAAATGTTTAATTCTCATATATTGCTGATATTTCTGATAAAATTCTAACCAATCATTTTATTCAGTCCGAATGAAATAATTGGCCGAACCTGGCTGAGCCTCCTGTCAATCATCCATTACTGCTGTCTCACATCTGATATGTGTCCCTCTGAATCTGATGCTTCACTCGTGCTGCTCCTCCTGTCACTGACCACAGTCTCCTGTCTAGGATGTGAATGGATAGAACTCAAATGCACATGTGGAAGGGAAAAACAGATTTATTTACAGAAACAACAACTACGGGGAACAAACAGGAGTCCAATGAATGAAGGATAGTCCAGAAGTCGGATGTATTGGATTAAACAGACAAGTCTGCAAAAGCTCAGCTTTTATGACCGCAGGACTCATACAGGCACATGTACATGGTGTCACACAATGTAGGATGATGAAAGATGACAAATGTATGGACTAGGAAACCTCAAATGTCCATGGAAAATTTGCGGAGGCTGCGTGTTCGCAGTGCGCGTGCCCATCGCCTGGACACCTCATCTCCCAAGTGATGAGAAAACACTGACCCAGCACTGCACAGACCAGACCCTTAAATACAGGGTCTACTGATGGAACAGGAGCCGCAGGCCCGGGGCAGGTGGATGATGTAACTGATTACTGAGGGAGGGGTCCACAGACACGCTGAAGCAGACTGGACCTCCACCACCACCTCTGCTTCCACTGCCCGCATCAGGTGAGAGGAGGAGAGCGTCAGAGCTCAGGCGGGGGGAAGTGGGCGGGGCTTTGGAGGGAGGCGGGTTATTCATATTCAAACTTTTACAAAGTGCTGTGAGAAATGCCACATGGGTAGGTATAACTTTAATTATCAGTAATTAAGCTGCAGCGCTTTGCTCACCTGGCGTTTTTTTTTTTTTTTTTAAAGCCTGCCATCCAGTAAAGTTTAAGCTGGGCTCAAGTAAGACTGGTGAGCTCCTTCATGTATTGCAGAATCTGGACCACACAAGGGACATGTCAGGAACTATAATGACCAACACCACATAATCCATTTCTTTCGCTCTCAGCTTCTTCCCTTTAGAGCTCAGGCAAGCGGTGCAGAGGCTTAGCTACCATTATGTCTTATCAGCTCAGCAAAGCAAAAAGCAACAGAGACAAATATCTCATTATGGGGATGAGAGTAAAATTAATCAGTTATCATTCTATCCCTTTGTCCCTACCACGGCACACTAAAATATGCATGGGAAGAGATTACAGAGACTGAAGGAAACAAATCTGGCCATTTTTGCTGTTTAAAATTGTTATGCATTGTTATTTTTGTTCAAATAAGCATTAACAATAATTTAATGAATGTGGTTGAGGCCAGAGGATACTTATGTCTCATATATATATATATATATATATATATATATATATATATATAAAATGTGTTTTCACTAAATTCTTATGCTTCAAGTTTACATAATTAAAGTCAAACAAAAAACTCATCACTAATGTATTTCCATCATCACTGGCTTTTAGTGTTGTAATCACACGTTGCCTGTTTCCCTGTTGACTGTTGCAGGCAGCTGAGAAATTGCCTAATTAATTTTTATGTTTAAATTAGAGCTAACTGTTCGAATTAATTTTATTATGTAAAACATCTGCTAAATGTGCGGAAAAAATATGCGCATACTAAGATGAAGAAAGGAAGACTGGATATTTGTAGATGAGATGCAGGAATTATGTTTTGTATGCATGTGATTTGTATTTGCCGCTAACAGTGACTTCACAAAAACACAAAAGGCATATGTGCACACAGATTTCTACTGCCGCTCATGAAAACTGTGTTGCTATGGAAACTTTTTGACAGCAAGTAGATAAATGAAACAACCTTTCGCTAAGCTCGCCATTGACACTAATTGCTGTGAGCCCATCCTTCTGCTCGTAGCCATTTGGCCTCGTAGGACTTAACCTGACAAGCCTGAGGCCGGACTGGGATGTGAAACCAGATCAATGCCGGACCCAGTTGAATCAAATTTGGTCTCAAACCAAACTGAGCCAATAAACATTACTCTACTTTTTAGTCTCCTGAATTCCTCCATTAATGACTGAGTTTCATCCTCAAAACACCATCTATGTAGACCAGTGTTTTCCAACCTTGGGGTCGGGACCCCACACGGGGTCACCTGAAATTTCTAGTAATTGATAAAAATAAAAAATAAAAACTTACTAATAAAAAATATATGGTGAGTTGACAGAGACAATCCCGATACATAAAAGACATGACAAACTGTGAAGCTGAAACTGAAGCACTGTGGTTCTGTTTATCTGTCAAATGTTCATTGTGGTCGGTTTCAGATGCTGCAGCTCTTTCATAATTCATAGTTTGAGTTCTTGTTTGTTCAGTATTAATTGTCAGCCTTGTAAATCCAAGCTGGACTGATTGTACATACAGTATCCTGACGATGGAAAATAAAATTCCCACTTTATGCAGTAATCTACACCTGGCTTTTCTGCCTCTGTCCATAATGATATACGTTATATAGACTAAATGTTGTCTAAAATTAACATTTATTTGAAACATAGAATAGCAAACTATTACATGATCAAAAATAAATTCATTTTAGGAAAAAAAAAAGTCTCAGTTTTGAATGTCTGGGGTCGCAAGAAACCACTGATGTAGACTAAGGCTTTCAACAATATTATCGCTGCTACCAGCACAAATTCTGTAAAAACAAACATATTTTACCCCTTAAGAGACAAGGACTTGGGTTATAATAAGAAGGTAATTACGGTGTCTCCTTCCAAATACTGTCAAGAACTCCATTTCTTTTCACTGTACAACACAACACTCCTTTCTAGTTAACAGTTGTTCTGTACGTCCAAGGACAAACCATGATGAGAAGGAGAAAAAAGACCTTCACAGAGCCAAAAAACACATCTGAACAGGAAAACTGGCACAAAACATCTCCCTAAATGTTACTGAAAACAAAGCGCATTTGACTGAATACAGCATCTATGTCTGAGAGTGTAAAATATAAAATGGTCATGCATTCATACCGGTAATCTTGTCCAGCTCAGCCAAAGTCTCCTGGTAGCAGCTGATGATTCCTCCATAACGTGTCATCACCTCCTTCCTCAAGTTGTCCCAGTGAGGAGAAAGCTCCCCCAGCTCCCTCAAATCCTGCACCCTGTCAATAAACACACACCATTACTGTTTCATGAGGAACAATGTTATCAGTATGCCTCTTGGTGTTTGGTCTAGTCTCATCTTACCATGAAATTAAATACAAA